>NC_068938.1:168344788-168644788 GCF_016801865.2 Culex pipiens pallens
ACTCGAGAATTTGCCGTGTTGTAAACAACGATGTAACGGTAAAGCCGCATAAATGTTCTTGAAAGCTTTGAAACGCCTACTGTAATTCACTAAACTGTCATTTAGGCGTTAGGCAAAATTGTGAGCTTTCAATAAGTATGCATGAGTATGTAGTATGCATTTAGGCGTTTTTAGGATTGGGAAGCATACAACGGCTGAGCGCTCGGTGGGACTTCACTACGACAAACGCAAACGTACCGAATAAACCACCTTGGTGCGCTGGTACGATGAACAAAAATACTAATACACAAAAAGGCTAGTAACGAAGCTAGAAAACCAAACCCGCGATGTGCGTTGTCACTGGCGTAGCTTGGACGCTCACCAGAAATTCGTTCGCTCAGAGTTCGATCAGAGAATGAGCAAAACAAAAAAGAAAGGCAAAAGAATGAGCATGAGGCTTCAGAACAGATAGCTGCTTGCGTCTAGTTTGCGTTCACTGAAGCTTAGCATAGAAAATAATGATAGGCGATGTGTGATGAACGAGCAATCGATAAAGCAACTTGCACTAAAAGGGGGTAATCTAGTATCAACAATATATACGCGCCAGCATCACGCGCCAGCATTGCTCGCGTCTGCATGTGAAGCTCAACTTGACAACTTGTCGACGAGGCGTCGAAAATGATTTTTTGCAAATTTTTCGAATTTATATTTCTCGAGAAATGATTTGAGAACGAAGCTTGAATTGGAGTCGGAGCCAAAAGCAAACACTATACCTTTCTTTAGTAAGAAAGGCAAAAATGGAAATTTTCTAAAATCTGAACGGTAAATCCGAATGAGGTCAAATTTGTTTCAGAACATCGAGTATGGTCTAGATTATGATGTGGAGAAAAAAAATTAGATAAAATGCCAAAGGAATAGTTTTGGCATTTGGTGAAAATTGGCTTTTACCTTTTTTAGGGGTTTTTCCCCCTCACAGTGAATTAGTCCACAAGCTGTAAATCAAGAACCACATTACCGACATGGATGAAAATTTGGGAGGATGTAGGGCTGGAAAAATGCAATTTTTTGGATAAATAAACGATTTCAATACTTCAATTTTCGACCGAATTTTCATTTGAAAACCGCCTGATTTGGTGAAAACACACTCCGAGTCCCCATAAAAAATGGATAAATTCAAATTTGGTATGGAACTGGTTCAGGTTCAGCACATCCCCTTTCAAATGCGCCCAAGAGAGCTTAAATCCATAATGTGGGCTCTGAGAAACCCCCTACCACAAAATTGAGCACTTTTTTACCACACACGGACGTCACGCGTGCTCTACAGTAAATTAAGCGCCAAAATTCGGATATTGTAGGTAGACCAATTCTGTCATTGTCAATCGATCGGGCGTCGAAAATCGATCGTCAATGATTTTTTGCAAATTTTTCGAATTTATATTTCTCGAGAAATGATTTGAGAACGAAGCTTGAATTGGAGTCGGAGCCAAAAGCAAACACTATACCTTTCTTTAGTAAGAAAGGCAAAAAATGTATTTTTCGTACGTTCTACTCAACTAGTGGGGCAAGACGAACAACCCGTTGGGGCAAGAGGAACAATGCATGAAACAACATGTTAATTTGCTAACAATTGAACTGTTATCACTTAGATACATAAGATTAAGATTTTTTGAAACGTTTCTTTCATTTTTGGATTAAATAATAATATTTTACTAAAAATTTGATCGCTTTTAAGAAAAAAAATATTACTAAGATGATAAAAAGGAAATTTTCATAATATCACTATATTTTGGTAGGACATTTTTTTTTACAATTGTTTATCAGTTTTTAAGTTCGTTTTTGTATTTATTTCCCAATAAAATATGTTGTTGCAGCAATTCGATTTTTTTTTCATACTAAAAATCCATATGGTACACTTGCCCCACCTGAACAAGATTTTTCAAAAGCTCTCAACAAAAATAACCAAAAGTTAAATCATACTTTACTGCCCACCATTGAAAAAACGGCTAATATCCACTTTTGACAAAAACGAGTTATTAGCACCAGGTGGTAGAGGATGTTCCAACGCATCTTCTGAAACTTGAATTTCACTAAAATAGTGTTTAGATTTGGCTGCCGATGCGAAAAACCAAACGGCTAATATGCCACTCTTATGGGAAATTGCCTTGACGGAGATTTAGTGACAAACACTAAAACGCGTTTTTCTCGGAATACTTGATTTGGCATAATAGCCGAATTTTCAATTATGGGCAGTTTATAATAGGTGCGAGTCATTGGTAGGGACACTACTGATTTAGGAAAAATAGTATTTTGATAAAATGAGCCTTAAAACGAACCCTAAGCCTTATTTTGTACTTTCCAAATATTATAAGAAAACAAAGGTTTTGAGAAAAACTACATTAAATATTATGCTCCGTGGCGTTTACGTCGTTTTGGCGGTTATGTGGTAGTTGAATCAGCTAATTGCATTGCTAGCAACAATTCCTCATACTGGAAATAATCAAAATTGTAAAAATAACGACCATACGAACGATTGTTCCTCTTGCCCCATATGGTCGTCTTGCCCCACCTTCCCCTATACCTGTTTTAAAAAGGGGAAATTTATCTATTTTCGTCATATTTGCAGTTTACGCTTTTCAAAAACATTTTTAGAAACATTGACAATAGAAAGTTGTGTGCTTACTTTTATTTGAGCTATTTATTACTTTGAAGTAGTCAAAAACACTTTATGAAAGCTGTAATGCATGATCATAGTTTTGATAAGCCGACAACAAAAATGGGCCGATAAAGGGTATCCCGGGCAGGTGGGAATAACAGGGAGAATACCATTTCAATAACAAATAGGCAATTATCCTAAATCCTGTTATTGAGTTTTCTTATGGAATCGATCCATGGATAATAGTTTGATAACAAGTTAAAGTTTGTTATAAAATCTTCTTGCCCCGTCGATTTAGTAATAACTTATTGTGTTATCATCATTATTATTATCAGTTTGTTATTGATTGAAATTTTTGAATGAAATCTAATACCATTTTATGTTATTTCGATCCTGTTTTGTTATCCGTTTGTTTTGATTTTTTGTTATTAGTTTGTTATTGGTTTGTTATTGCAAGAAAAAATAATAACAATGTCAGTTATTTTCAGTACGATTTCTCAGTTATTATCTGAGTTATAATAACAGGGTTTGATCTTCTCGTGTTATTATGAGTTATTAAATCGTATCAAAATTTGTTATTCTTGAGTTATTTCCACCTGCTCGGGATAATTTGCCTAGACTTTTGTATGGGAAATTCTTATCTGAGTTTTTTTTACACTAAATAAAGTAGGAACGATGTTTTTGGTCACAGAAATTTCAGATTTGATCAAATTGAGTTCTGTGAAGCTCGGAGAAAAGTCGGTTCCCAAAATTGAAAACAAGCGTTCATGAAATCCGGAACCACGAACAAAAAGTACAAATTCCATGGTAGGTTTTTTTTTTAAACGTATTATGCAAAAAGAACTCTTTTTTCATGCGCGAATTTCATGAACGCTTGTTCACGATTTTTGGAAATGATTTTTCTCCGAGTATGCTCATAAAGACATCGTTACAAATCACGCAAAAAAAAAAAGAATCTTCCCGATTGGTTGAGTAATGGGGTTAATAATGTTTGAAGATCTCATAAAACTCTTTCCTTTTAAGGCCATTGGCTACCTCACCGGCAAGCCGGGCGTCTGCCTGGTGGTATCCGGTCCGGGACTGCTGCACGTTACCGGTGGCATGGCCAACGCCCAGGTCAACTGCTGGCCGCTGCTCGTCATCGGTGGATCGACCTTCCAGGACCACGAGGGAATCGGTGGATTCCAGGAGTGCCCCCAGGTTGAGCTGAGTCGTCCCTACTGCAAGTACTCTGCCCGACCTGCTGGGGTGACGCTGATTCCGCAGCACGTTGAGAAAGCCGTCCGACTGGCTTGTTACGGACGACCGGGAGCGGCTTATCTGGATTTCCCTGGTAATTTGCTGCTAGCTCGCGTCCCAGAGGAAAAGGTTCCAAAGCAGTACGCCCATCCGGAACCGCCGATTGCGTTCCCGAGCGAGAAGTGTGTCCGCCAGGCGGCGCACCTGTTGGCGAATGCAAAGCGGCCGTTGATCATCATTGGGAAAGGAGCGGCTTACGCCAGGGCGGAGCTCCATCTGCGTCAGTTGGTGCACCAGACGAACTTGCCATTCCTGCCAACGCCGATGGGAAAGGGAGTAGTGCCTGATTTGGATCCGCAGTGTGTGGCTCCGGCTCGGACTTTGGCTTTGCAGAAGGCGGATTGTATTCTGCTGCTGGGAGCTCGCTTGAACTGGATGCTCCACTTTGGACGAGCTCCGCGGTACAGCGAAGGAGTTAAGATCATCCAGGTTGATCTGAATCCGGAGGAGCTGCACAACAGTGTGCTGAGCTCGGTCGCTGTTCAGTCGGACATTGTTCCGTTTACGGAACAGCTGATTGATGAACTGGCCAATATGCATTTCACGTTTGATAACAAGAACGACTGGTGGGTCGATTTGAGAGCCAAGTGCGACAAGAATCGTAAGATCGTGGACAAGATGGCGCAGGACGTGAAGGTACCGTTGAACTACCACGCAGTGTTCCATCATCTGCAGGAGTTGATTCCGAAGGACGCGATTATCGTCAGTGAGGGTGCCAACACCATGGACATTGGGCGAACCTTCCTGCACAACAAATGGCCCCGGCATCGGTTGGACGCTGGAACCTTCGGAACCATGGGCGTTGGACCTGGATTTGCCATTGCTGCTGCGCTGGTCTGCCGTGATCGATTCCCGGGAGAGAAGGTCATCTGCGTCGAGGGTGACTCCGCATTTGGCTTTTCCGGAATGGAGATCGAAACGATGATGCGTTACCAGCTGCCGGTTGTGATCGTGATCGTCAACAACGGAGGCATCTACTCTGGCTTCGATAAGCAAACGTACGATGACATGCGATCCGGTGGTGATCTGACCCAGGTGTAAGTATCCCTTAACAAACTTCTCACCAACAGTTCATCTAACTTCATCTCAATCCGCAGAACCCCACCAACGGCCCTGGCCGTCGAGACGCACTACGAGGCGATGATGGGCATGTTCGGTGCGACGGGCCACTTTGTGCGCACCATCCCCGAGCTGCAGAAGGCCGTCAAGGAGGCGCTCGTCCTGACCGATCGGCCCACCATCATCAACGTGATCATTAGTCCGCAGGCGGACCGTAAGCCCCAGGACTTCCAGTGGCTGACCGAGTCGAAGCTGTGAGCTGTGGGGAGGAAGGCAAAGTTTTGTTTTTGGGAAAAGAAGAAAAAGTGCGATGCACTTTGCGTTTATTACTTACAAGACTATAGAAAAGCACATTCAAATGTTAGTATTGTCTTAACAGGGGTTGACTGGTGGTTTAGGTTTTGAAATCATGTTAAACATGTTAAATGAGTATTTTTATTCATCTATCTTTTGTTTCATTTCCTGAGAATCCACTGATCCACTTTTACTCCGCTTATTAATTTCTTGTCACTCCATACCCTCAGTGACATGATAGGAACAAGGGCGTCTATGCAAAGTGTCCCTACACTCGCTACAAATTTCCGGTCCTTGTGGAGGGATTTCCGGGAAACTAAGCTTTAGGCGATAATGTTGGTCCCTGATCATGAATTTGAGGTCAATTTGCCCGATTTGATGACGTGCTCAAAATCCCGGAAAAAATCATATTATTCATAAAAAATGGTTCTAAATCATTGACATATCTCGCTACTCAAAAGTAAAAAAATTGGGAGGCATGTAATTTTATGGAAAATTTAATTTATTTTTGAATCTGCAATAACGCAGCCTCTAGATAATTTTTACAGTTAGTGGTTCTCAACCTTTCTCGTTCCATTCCCCCCTTGACTTATTTGTAAGAATCTTATTCCCCTCTCCCCCCCCTCTTCAAGATTTTGAACTAACAAAAAGTTGTTACACAAATATCAAAATTTGATGAATTATTGAATATTTCATATCATGAATAAATAAATCAAGCAAAACAAAAAAACTACTTAAGTCACAAAAAAACAGCTAATTTTTCGAGTAACTATTTTGTTGAACTGCAAATGTTGAATGGAATGAGAAACCTCACAAAATATGTTTTTTTTACTGCTCTTGTTAACAATAAAATTTAGCACATAAAAAAATTAAGAGCTAATCAGATTTGAACTCACGATTGAACACAGAACTTATTTTGTGTGAGTTGTGAGTCTGTAAAAATATTTAAGACTAAATAATTTCTTATGATCGAAAAGATTTCAAAATCTCGAGAATATTTTTTTAATAATCTTTATCACATTTTAAAGAACTTTAAAGAATTTTTTGCCAGCTATCTTCTATATCTATATATGGGTCATTCCACCTGAAGTGTGCAAGAAAAAATGCAAATTTGAAAATTACCATCTCCGATTCTGCTCAAATTTGGCAGAGCTGTTGAGACTATCAAAACATGCAAAAATCCCGAATTTCATCCAAATCGGACCACCCCCTCCATTTTTGTACCCTCCCAAAAAATCGACTTTTTGGCGATTTTTGAGCAAAACCCCTATCTTCAAACGACGATAACTCAGGAACCGCAAATCATAGAGGGTCGGTCTTAGACTCAATTTTGAAGGAAATTGGACGTAGAATCCATTTCCGTGATCAAAATTTAGATTAAAATATGTTTTCTACCTGTATTGCGCAATTGAAAACTTTAAATGGTCGTATCTCAAAACAGCCCTATTTATTTTTTAAATTTGACCTCACCATCGTATTCCCCGGCCAATTTTACATAAGAATCACTTATCGACAGAAAGGAATATGTTTCGTTCCAGAGATATCGAATTTTAAAGTTTTGAGTATTTGTGATTACCTAAATTAGCTACACTCGCCGCATATGCTAGAAGCACTCGGGCGCGTTGATCAATAACTGCTACCTGTTTATTTATTGAAATAAGATTTCATCCCAAATAATCATTAGTTAATTAGTAGGAAACTGCTGTATAATCTTAAATTAAAAAAAAAGTATACGGTGCATTTATGTGCTAGCCCACAGGACAGAGCAAGAATGACACGCAATACAGGGCAGAATGGAATTCACACAGAGCTAGCAGGAAATTGCAATTGATCTTGTAAGTAACACTTCTTAAGAAAAAGTGTACGATACATTATCGTGTTAAAAATTATGAATTAACATGAATTAAACTCTCGTGAAGCATGATTAAGGAGGAGGATTTCTGGAAAAAAAAGAAAGGCTTCATCCATAAAGTACGTCACGCTAAAATCAGCCAAAATTTACCCCCCCTCCCCCCCTTTGTCACACTTTTCCTATACTTACAACACTCAATGTCACACTTGCTCAGACCCCCCTCCCCCCTAGAGCGTGACATACTTTATGGATGACGCCAAAGTATAAAACTGAAAAATGTGAGAAAATCACAAAGATTAATTTGATTTATGATCTGATTAAGATCAAATTCAGTTGTGTTGGTTTCTTGTTTTTGATTTTTTTTTGTTTGTCAATCATTTCGAAATCTTGGAAGACGATGCAGCTGTGTCCACATGTATCAGAAAAATATGTTTTTGTTTTTGAAATTAAATGTATCAGAATTGAAAAAAAATTATCAATTATTCAGATGAAACTGGCTCACAATATAAAAAATCGGTTTTATATGATCAATCTTTCAAACCGTATGGCAGATTTTGAAGTTTTTGCTGAATGGCACTATTTCGCTACCGCACATGGCAACCCATGAGAATTTTTTCATCTACTACAGCCAGCTCTACATTTATTCTTGCTTTAAATGAAAGAAGAAATTAGGAATTAGGAAAAAAAGAAATTATATTATTTTCATATTTTTCCTAATGATATGAAATTGTAAAAACGCTGTAGCATTTGCAAATAAATATTAAAAGTTCAAAATTTACTTAATATGGTTTAAAGACACTGAGATCAGGAAAAACAATGCATTTAAAATTACCCAATAATTAATTCTTAAACAAAAAAAAAGATTGTTCAAGGGATTAATTATCTCAAAATCGTATAAAAAAATAAAAATAATTCATCACCAGGTAGTAATTATTGATCAACGCGCCCAAGTGCTTCTAGCAGATGCGGCGAGTGTAGCTAATTTAGGTAATCTCAAATACTCAAAACTTTAAAATTCGATATCTCTGGAACGAAACATATTCCTTTCTGTCGATAAGTGATTCTTATGTAAAATTGGCCGGGGAATACGATGGTGAGGTCAAATTTAAAAAATAAATAGGGCTGTTTTGAGATACGGCCATTTAAAGTTTTCAATTGCGCAATACAGGTAGAAAACATATTTTAATCTAAATTTTGATCACGGAAATGGATTCTACGTCCAATTTCCTTCAAAATTGAGTCTAAGACCGACCCTCTAAGATTTGCGGTTCCTGAGTTATCGTCGTTTGAAGATAGGGGTTTTGCTCAAAAATCGCCAAAAAGTCGATTTTTTGGGAGGGTACAAAAATGGAGGGGGTGGTCCGATTTGGATGAAATTCGGGATTTTTGCATGTTTTGATAGTCTCAACAGCTCTGCCAAATTTGAGCAGAATCGGAGATGGTAATTTTCAAGTGCTGTTCCGCTCCGGGTGGAATGACCCATATATAAAAAACAAGCCTTACCCGACAAACTTCGTTCTGCCTTTTTTTTCGTTTGTTGACGTATAGCTTGTTTGCTTATTCAGCCTCCTGTGATCAAAATTTGAGTTTACGTAAATGTTCCCATACAATCTGCAAATGCTAAGGAATCGGTTCCAGGGTGGACAAATTGTCAATTAATTAGCGTATAAACCTTCCTTGGGCTTATACGAACCCAACGCAACAAAGAGCACCGCGATCCGACGCTCCGTTTTGAACTGATTCGCGTTCGAACAAAACCGTCGTAATCTATATATATATATAAAAAATTTCGACGGTTTTGTTCGAACGCGAATCAGTTCAATATGGAGCGTCGGATCGAGGTGCTTTTTGTTGCGTTGGGTTCGTATAAGCCCAAGGAAGGTTCTTACGCCAAAAATTTACAACTTTGGCCACTCTGGAACCGAATCCGGAAAATCTGCAGATAGGATGGGAAAAGTTTTGTAAAACCAAATTTTGATCACAGGAGGCTGAATTAACAAAAAAGTTAAAAACGTCAACAAAAGAAAAAAGGCAGAACGAAGTTTGTCGGGTAAGGCTTGTTTTTTATATATATAGATTTCGACGGTTTTGTTCGAACGCGAATCAGTTCAATACGGAGCGTCGGATCGAGGTGCTCTTTGTTGCGTTGGATTCGTATAAGTCCAAGGAAGGTTCTTACGCCAAAAAGTGACAACTTTGGCCACTCTGGAACCGATTCCGGAAAATCTGCAGATTGTATGGGAAAAGTTACGTAAAATCAAATTTTGATCACAGGAGGCTGAATAAGCAAAAAAGTTAAAAACGTCAAAAAACGAAAAAAAAGGCAGGTTTGTCGGGTAAGGCTTGTTTCATTATAAACTTTTTAAGATTAAGTTGATGAAAAATTATCTATAGTTGTTTTTTTTTTCATAAAAAATCAGGTGTTTGTGATTGGTTGTGATGTATTTTGCAAATGCTTCAAAAACATTGGATTTCTTTTGCACCATCATTCCCCCCCAAGAATGGTCAAATTCCCCCCCAGGGGGGAATTCCTCACCGGTTAAAAAACACTGAGTTAGAACAACATTTTTCCTTTTTAAAATAACGTGTTTTCTGCTTTCTGCTCCCTAATGTCTCCTCAAAACGCTAAAACTGACCGTATTCAAAATTTCTGCCGGCAAAATTTTTGAAACTCAGCCCAGAGGTGCAGAATGGTCCCAGGTACCGTGTCCAATCATTGGTTTGGGTGGAATTTTTTTTTTCATAATAACGGTCTGTGGGGGACCCGTGACCTAGTTAATGGCCTATTTACAATCATTTCACTTAGAAAATTGAACTTAGCTTAGGTACCGTAAACTGGGGTGACTTTGATAGCCCGGGGTGACTTTGATAGGTTTTTCAAATGCCCGTCAAATTAATATTTGAACATTTTTGAGAATTTTAAGTATGTAAGCATTAAGGGATAGCTTATTATCGAACATATATGCAAAAATGCGACCGTTACATTGGATGTATCAAAATTAGTAGCCTAATCAAATTTCTATCAATGTCACCCCGGGCTATCAAAGTCACCCCAGTTTACGGTATTTAAGTTTAAATTTTGTGAAAAATGAGTTTTTGTGACTGTCATCTAATTAGCCCTTATTTTCCAACACTCGTAAATTATTGGTTCGCTTTTCAGTGTTACAAAATGTAAGTTCTGTGAAAAGTACTGCTCTTCCCAATACAGTGGACTTGCTGGCTGTCGATCTTCTCGATATCAATATTGCTCTCGCTGTCTATAATTTTGTCAGTCCCTTCAACAAGATTGCTTTGATTTTTCTACATATAATTTGATAACTCCCTCCCTCGACGGTCCCTTCAATATCGACAACGAGAGAGTCCACTGTATTTGTATTAATATTGTATAATTAACAGTAACTTTTTGAAAGGAATAAAATCGCTTGTTTGGAACATTTCAAAATTTTATGATTGATTAAAAAATATCGACATTATTTTTTAAAGTTTAATGACTTATAATTAAAAAAAAATTTATTAGCGCCCCCTTCCCCCCACCCTTGACCATAACCAGGGCATAGGGACCAAAACTTTATTCTAGTTCATACAAAATTTAAGAATATTTGTTTTTGCTTATATGTGCAAAAAAAAAAACATTTTCGAGATAAATGCAAGGAAAAAATAAGGTAAGTATTGGTAAAATCTATTCAAAAATATTGCCAAAACATTCAAAACCACACGTTGAAAAATTAATCCGACGAATGAAGTTGTTCATTTCAAACCAATTACGTCCCATTTTGAGCCTGAATGCGTAATAAATTTACAATCAGAAATCGGCGTCATTTATCGGTGGAACAATATCTCTCAATTTACTCCCAGCGGGCGTAATTACGGGTGGCATTCAATCCGCAGCATGAATGCGAAGGATATCGGGCCCGAAAGCGATACAGAGTTATTGAATTTCAGCCATATATTTATGTGACGCGATATGTGACAGATCCATTTGGTGAGTGCGCAGTTTTCCCCCTTTTTGATGGTGCCAACAGCCAGCTAGCTATCAGAGTTCAATTATGGGGCATTTTTTTGAATTGATGAAGGAGAATGGTAAAATCTCGATCCTGATTTCTGTTAATTTTGTAATCAATTGCTTTTTTTTATTACTTATGAAAAGCTACATAAATTTGAATTCCAACATAATGCTGCTGTAAAAACGTAATGTCTGAAGAATTAAACAAACATCTGCTGCATGCCTAACGAATTCCCAAAAGAATGGCTTCAATTTTCAAAATCATATTTCATGTGACGCAATGCAATATGATATTTAAAAAAAAAATGCAGATTGCAACTGTGAATTGATATTATTTTTTCTGCACCACTTTGTTACTTCAACTCTTCCGTTGGTCACAATTGAAGCAAAATTTCCTTCCGTGACGTAGAACGAATATTACCAGAACATGGACAGAACAACTTTGGCTCACTTTCGATGACGTCAGAAGCGAAAAGCATTATCATCACCGGCCGTACTTGCGAACCCCTCCTTTTGCTTGGGGGAGTCATTCGGGAAAAAGTTTTGTGTGGTGGCCACGCAAAGGAAATTGAATATCTTGATAGGCATCAACTTTCTTTTGGCACGAGGGATGATGGGACGATATTTAGTGCTGTCATCGGCTATCGATATCTTTGGGGACAGAATATTGGAGAGACGTAATTAACAGACTATGGTTATGATCATGGAGCTTTAACTAGAACAGTCTAGAAATGTAGGTTAATCATGTTGAAACGTAAAACTGGATTATTTTGCATTAATTTTCCTTATGTTTCTATCTATTTTAAACGAAATAACTTGATCTTAGCAACATACATGCAATGATTCCGTCTTTAAGGGTCATTGACTGGAAATTGCATTAAAATGCACCACGGCTGGCACAAAAAAGTGGGCTAGTATATTTTTATTCGCGGAAGACGCCAGCCCCGATTGCATGCATTTTGCAGAACATTTTTAATACATTCGGCGTCCGAGGGTCTCGCACTTTTGTCCAGACTTTTCAGTTTTTTACCCGCTGATTTGGCTGGGTAACGGCAGGTCAAAAGAAGGACGATTTCAAAACCTCATTTCTTTTTTTTTTAATTTTATGTTGAGTGTTAATTCATTGTCACTGTAGCAAATTCTCTTAGAGAGTTTTTTTTTATAAATAATGACTTTATTTTAACGAATATGCGAATTCATTTTTTTAAATCCGATCAACAGTTTCTTTCAACATAATTATTGCGTTTTTTGTGTGCTTCAGAAGAGCAAAAAAAAATACAAGAAAATATACATCATAATACAGTCCAGACTCGATTATCCGAAGCCTCGATTATCCAAAGTTTCGATTATCCGAAGTTGGGTTGTCCGAATGTTTCAATGGAACTTCGGATAATCGAATCACAAACAAAAAAATGTGTTTATTTTCTTACTTTTAACATCAAATTCGAGTTCTGCTACCCAATTTTAGTGAAATTTGAAAGGTTGTTGCCTATAGAATTAAAAAAATGCATTTTTTTCTATATTTCATCACCGCCATTTTGGTCGCCATCTTGTATTTACAAATTCTGAATCACTTTAAAGTAGTTTAGGGGTCATACTAACGCCCAACAATCAAAAATAAGACAACGGATAATCTAGTCTTGACTGTACAGTAGCCTGTCCCATTTTGAGGTCATGTCGAGGAATTTCAGGTGCTCACTTCTTAAATGATAGATTATGATGTTAGGAACAATGTTTTCTTAGACAAGAAAAAATAATAAAATACTTTCTCGCACCCCCTAGTCGATTTACTGAAAAAAGTCACTTTTTTGAACAAATTTTCTAAAATCGCTTGGAATCAATACAAAAACTGTTTCGATCAGGTGTGTATTATCTTCAAACGATAGGTTTTTGTCCATAGATTAAGATGCACTATCAATATTGGACCAAAATTTAAGTTTTTGGACTCTCCCAGGCGGATTTGTGTCGAAAAAATCGTTTTTTTTTCGAATTTTTTTTCAGAAATGTTCATTTAATTTAGGGTAGCCTATTTTTCCCAGTAAAACCAATACATGCAGCTTGTAGGAAATTTAATGGCGAACATTTTTCCCTCTGAGAAAATGCAATTTCGACACTCCAGAGCCGAGATATTTGAGTTTTAGTGAGGAAAAAAGTGCCAATTTTCAAAATTTCTCAGAATTCAGAAGCAAGGCCTACTAATTACACGATGTAGCAAGCATATGTCTCAAAGGTCAGGGTATGCTTTTTATAGTAATTTTGGCCACTAAATCCGAATCTGAAATCAAATTTCATGTAAACAGTGATGTTTTGGAGCTACACCCTTTTGGAATGTTATTTGCGTGTTTAAGAGGCAGTTTTTGTAAATATTGCTCGGTTTGTTCTAGAGGTCGTATCGAGGTGCTCCGATTTCGATGAAACTTTCAGCGTTTGTTTGTCTATACATGAGATGAACTCATGCCAAATATGAGCCCTCTACGACAAAGGGAAGTGGGGTAAAACGGGCATTGAAGTTTGAGGTCCAAAAAACATAAAAAATCTTAAAATTGCTCGCATTTTAGTAAAACTCCATCAATTCCAACTCTCTTAGATGCATTCGAAAGGTCTATTGAAGCACTTCAAAATGAGCCATAGACATCCAGGATTGGTTTAACTTTTTCTCATAGCTTTGCAAATTACTGTTAAAATGGTTTTTTTTTTAAACCTCAATATCTTTTTGCAACAGACTCCAACACCCATACTCTTTTAGTTCAAAAGTTTGGGAATTTCATGGACTATAAGCCTACGGTAATAACTTTTTGGCCAATCGCAGTTTATCTCATAGTTTTTCGATTTTTCTATAACAAACATTTCACAACGTTTGTTATTGTCCTGTAGGCATCCATAGCGGCACTTTTTAGTCTCACTTTTGTCATATTCGAAATCCTCGGAAAATTCAAACTTCAATGCCCGTTTTACCCCACTTCCCTTTGTCGTAGAGGGCTCATATTTGGCATGAGTTCATCTCATGTATAGACAAACAAACGCTGAAAGTTTCATCGAAATCGGAGCACCTCGATACGACCTCTAGAACAAACCGAGCAATATTTACAAAAACTGCCTCTTAAACACGCAAATAACATTCCAAAAGGGTGTAGCTCCAAAACATCACTGTTTACATGAAATTTGATTTCAGATTCGGATTTAGTGGCCAAAATTACTATAAAAAGCATACCCTGACCTTTGAGACATATGCTTGCTACATCGTGTAATTAGTAGGCCTTGCTTCTGAATTCTGAGAAATTTTGAAAATTGGCACTTTTTTCCTCACTAAAACTCAAATATCTCGGCTCTGGAGTGTCGAAATTGCATTTTCTCAGAGGGAAAAATGTTCGCCATTAAATTTCCTACAAGCTGCATGTATTGGTTTTACTGGGAAAAATAGGCTACCCTAAATTAAATGAACATTTCTGAAAAAAAATTCGAAAAAAAAACGATTTTTTCGACACAAATCCGCCTGGGAGAGTCCAAAAACTTAAATTTTGGTCCAATATTGATAGTGCATCTTAATCTATGGACAAAAACCTATCGTTTGAAGATAATACACACCTGATCGAAACAGTTTTTGTATTGATTCCAAGCGATTTTAGAAAATTTGTTCAAAAAAGTGACTTTTTTCAGTAAATCGACTAGGGGGTGCGAGAAAGTATTTTATTATTTTTTCTTGTCTAAGAAAACATTGTTCCTAACATCATAATCTATCATTTAAGAAGTGAGCACCTGAAATTCCTCGACATGACCTCAAAATGGGACAGGCTACTGTACAGGTTAAAAATCGATTAAAACGATTTTCTTGCAATCATAAGTTTTAAATATTTTCTTGTGTAATATAATCTATGTTTGATACTTCATGATCATATTTATTTTCATTGAAAAAATCAAAATGTATTAAAAAAAAGCTAAACACATAAGACGTAAACAATAATATCATCATATGAGGAAAGTGATTTTAGCCAAGTTTTGCACAAAATTCAGATTTTTTTTATTGATTTCGATTAGAACAGACACATAGCAACTAAACTAGTACATGGGTTCAATTTAGAAGCTTTCACTTTAGGTGACGGTACAGGAAAATGTTATTTGTATTTATTTTAGTTGACTACTATTTTCATGATTTTTAAAGCTGGTTGTAGTAAATAATTACTACCCAGCGATGGAATAAACATCATCAAAAGAAAATCATTGGACGTTCATCAAGAGAAAAAATCCGAAGTGAGTATGGCTCTTCTCTCTCGCGCACGAAAGATCGGTAAAAGGAATCTAAAAAAAATCATCATCTTGATTATTCGGCGGAATATCTATTTCACTACTACACTTGCAAGTTTAACGTCACACGTCGAAATATAACCTGTCACATTTTGTAGATCATCAGCTGATTGATTTTCTTGGAGAAGTTCGGGAGAGATTTTCTTTTCCGTGATTTGCCTCCTCTCTCTATCGCTGGTGAAGAAAGTTCGCAAGCGAAATTGTTTTTTTTGCGATTATTCCATCCCTGTTGCTACCTGATAAAAAATGGTAAAAATGGTAGATTTTAACGACTAAAATTATGATTATTTTTTCGTACATGCTATATGAATGATGCCTTAAATCGACTTTTCTTCAAGAATAAAAAATCATAAAAAGAACTGCCGAGTCAAATTTCAATTCATTTCAAACATCTGCACAAATCACTTAAAACGACACTTGTTCCAGAATCCTAACTAAACTTTTTTGTTTTTTTTTTTTTTTTTTGCGAAATAGTAGTTTATGCAACAAGTTGCAAAAAGAGGATTTTTTCAGCACAAGTCGTACATTTATCCAACGAGGTTCACCGAGTTGGATAAATACGACGAGTGCTGAAAAAATCAAGTTTTGCAACGAGTTCCATACAACATTTTTTGCAATTTCGAAAAACACCCATTAAGTGAAATTTTAAGTCGAATTTTCATGTATTTTGTCAATAAATCGTTTAAATCGAAAAAATGTTGAAAAGTGTTACTTTTCGAAACAAGTGCTAAAAAGTTCAACTTTTCAGCACCCATTTCAGTGCTGAAAAGTAGAACTTTTCAGCATTTATTTTGAAAAGTGTTGCTATTCGATTCTGTTATTTTTGGTACAGAAAAGTAGGCTATTTCGTCGTTCAAGAATGACAGGAAAAGTAAGTAGTTTTTTTAGTTTTATATTGCAAAACTATCTTCACATTTACAGGCATTTTCTGTAAAACAATTTTCTAGTTAAACTTATTTTTTTAGTAATGCTACAAAATTGGTTTTGGTGACACAAGAAAATTAATTTTTTATGAAATAATCAATTTATAATGAATTTTGATCAAACTTAGATTTATTTGTATCCTGAACCTCTTATTTATAAAAATGTTATTACATGTAAAAAAACTAACTTAATCCACCTATGTGGTTGGTGCCTTCCTCACTCTTTTCCAAAAATGGGTGATATGTAATATGATCGGTTTGGACACAAATTTCGTCTAATTTCGTTAAGTTTCGGAATACAAAAAACACACATATTACTCAAGGACTCATAAGTGGCATATTAGGTGATCATAGCTTGAGGCAGGGTTGCCAGATCTTCAATGTTTTAGACTCGTTGGAAAGGTCTTTCGATTACCTAACCAACGATGGGTCGGTTGATGGATCCGGACATTGTTCACATACATTTAAGTGAGATCCGGCTACAAAAAAAGTACATAAATATCACTAAAGTGGTCAGAACTCGAGACAGGGTTGCCAGATCTTTAATGATTTAGACTCGTTGGAAAGGTCTTTCGATTACCTAACCAACGATGGGTTGGATGATGGATCCGGACATTGTTTACATACATTTAAGTGAGATCCGGCTACAAAAAAAGTACATAAATATCACTAAAGTGGTCAGAACTCGAGACAGGGTTGCCAGATCTTCAATGTTTTAGACTCGTTGGAAAGGTCTTTCGATTACCTAACCAACGATGGGTCGGTTGATGGATCCGGACATTGTTCACATACATTTAAGTGAGATCCGGCTACAAAAAAAGTACATAAATATCACTAAAGTGGTCAGAACTCGAGACAGGGTTGCCAGATCTTCAATGTTTTAGACTCGTTGGAAAGGTCTTTCGATTACCTAACCAACGATGGGTCGGTTGATGGATCCGGACATTGTTCACATACATTTAAGTGAGATCCGGCTACAAAAAAAGTACATAAATATCACTAAAGTGGTCAGAACTCGAGACAGGGTTGCCAGATCTTCAATGTTTTAGACTCGTTGGAAAGGTCTTTCGATTACCTAACCAACGATGGGTCGGTTGATGGATCCGGACATTGTTCACATACATTTAAGTGAGATCCGGCTACAAAAAAAGTACATAAATATCACTAAAGTGGTCAGAACTCGAGACAGGGTTGCCAGATCTTCAATGTTTTAGACTCGTTGGAAAGGTCTTTCGATTACCTAACCAACGATGGGTTGGT
Source organism: Culex pipiens pallens (assembly GCF_016801865.2). NCBI lineage: Eukaryota > Metazoa > Arthropoda > Insecta > Diptera > Culicidae > Culex > Culex pipiens. The sequence continues at coordinate 168,362,413 of NC_068938.1, forward strand.
TGATGGATCCGGACATTGTTCACATACATTTAAGTGAGATCCGGCTACAAAAAAAGTACATAAATATCACTAAAGTGGTCATAACTCGAGACAGGGTTGCCAGATCTTCAATGTTTTAGACTCGTTGGAAAGGTCTTTCGATTACCTAACCAACGATGGGTCGGTTGATGGATCCGGACATTGTTCACATACATTTAAGTGAGATCCGGCTACAAAAAAAGTACATAAATATCACTAAAGTGGTCAGAACTCGAGACAGGGTTGCCAGATCTTCAATGATTTAGACTCGTTGGAAAGGTCTTTCGATTACCTAACCAACGCTGGGTTGGATGATGGATCCGGACATTGTTTACACACATTTAAGTGAGATCCGGCTACAAAAAAGTACATAAATATCACTTATGTGGTAATAACTCGAGACAGGGTTGCCAGATCTTCAATGTTTTAGACTCGTTGAAAAGGTCTTTCGATTACCTTACCAACGATGGGTCGGTTGATGGATCCGGACATTGTTCACATACATTTAAGTGAGATCCGGCTACAAAAAAAGTACATAAATATCACTAAAGTGGTCAGAACTCGAGACAGGGTTGCCAGATCTTCAATGTTTTAGACTCGTTGAAAAGGTCTTTCGATTACCTTACCAACGATGGGTCGGATGATGGATCCGGACATTGTTTACATACATTTAAGTGAGATCCGGCTACAAAAAAAAGTACATAAATATCACTAAAGTGGTCAGAACTCGAGACAGGGTTGCCAGATCTTCAATGATTTAGACTCGTTGGAAAGGTCTTTCGATTACCTAACCAACGCTGGGTTGGATGATGGATCCGGACATTGTTTACACACATTTAAGTGAGATCCGGCTACAAAAAAAGTACATAAATATCACTAAAGTGGTCAGAACTCGAGACAGGGTTGTCAGATCTTCAATGTTTTAGACTCGTTGGAAAGGTCTTTCGATTACCTAACCAACGATGGGTCGGTTGATGGATCCGGACATTGTTCACATACATTTAAGTGAGATCCGGCTACAAAAAAAGTACATAAATATCACTAAAGTGGTCAGAACTCGAGACAGGGTTGCCAGATCTTCAATGTTTTAGACTCGTTGGAAAGGTCTTTCGATTACCTAACCAACGATGGGTCGGTTGATGGATCCGGACATTGTTCACATACATTTAAGTGAGATCCGGCTACAAAAAAAGTACATAAATATCACTAAAGTGGTCAGAACTCGAGACAGGGTTGCCAGATCTTCAATGTTTTAGACTCGTTGGAAAGGTCTTTCGATTACCTAACCAACGATGGGTCGGTTGATGGATCCGGACATTGTTCACATACATTTAAGTGAGATCCGGCTACAAAAAAAGTACATAAATATCACTAAAGTGGTCAGAACTCGAGACAGGGTTGCCAGATCTTCAATGATTTAGACTCGTTGGAAAGGTCTTTCGATTACCTAACCAACGCTGGGTTGGATGATGGATCCGGACATTGTTTACACACATTTAAGTGAGATCCGGCTACAAAAAAGTACATAAATATCACTTATGTGGTAATAACTCGAGACAGGGTTGCCAGATCTTCAATGTTTTAGACTCGTTGGAAAGGTCTTTCGATTACCTAACCAACGATGGGTCGGTTGATGGATCCGGACATTGTTCACATACATTTAAGTGAGATCCGGCTACAAAAAAGTACATAAATATCACTAAAGTGGTCAGAACTCGAGACAGGGTTGCCAGATCTTCAATGTTTTAGACTCGTTGGAAAGGTTTTTTGATTACCTAACCAACGATGGGTCGGTTGATGGATCCGGACATTGTTTACATACATTTAAGTGAGATCCGGCTACAAAAAAAGTACATAAATATCACTAAAGTGGTCAGAACTCGAGACAGGGTTGCCAGATCTTCAATGTTTTAGACTCGTTGGAAAGGTCTTTCGATTACCTAACCAACGATGGGTTGGATGATGGATCCGGACATTGTTTACATACATTTAAGTGAGATCCGGCTACAAAAAAAGTACATAAATATCACTAAAGTGGTCAGAACTCGAGACAGGGTTGCCAGATCTTCAATGTTTTAGACTCGTTGGAAAGGTCTTTCGATTACCTAACCAACGATGGGTCGGTTGATGGATCCGGACATTGTTCACATACATTTAAGTGAGATCCGGCTACAAAAAAAGTACATAAATATCACTAAAGTGGTCAGAACTCGAGACAGGGTTGCCAGATCTTCAATGTTTTAGACTCGTTGGAAAGGTCTTTCGATTACCTAACCAACGATGGGTCGGTTGATGGATCCGGACATTGTTTACATACATTTAAGTGAGATCCGGCTACAAAAAAGTACATAAATATCACTAAAGTGGTCAGAACTCGAGACAGGGTTGCCAGATCTTCAATGTTTTAGACTCGTTGGAAAGGTCTTTCGATTACCTAACCAACGATGGGTCGGATGATGGATCCGGACATTGTTCACATACATTTAAGTGAGATCCGGCTACAAAAAAAGTACATAAATATCACTAAAGTGGTCAGAACTCGAGACAGGGTTGCCAGATCTTCAATGATTTAGACTCGTTGGAAAGGTCTTTCGATTACCTAACCAACGATGGGTTGGATGATGGATCCGGACATTGTTTACATACATTTAAGTGAGATCCGGCTACAAAAAAGTACATAAATATCACTAAAGTGGTCAGAACTCGAGACAGGGTTGCCAGATCTTCAATGTTTTAGACTCGTTGGAAAGGTCTTTCGATTACCTAACCAACGATGGGTCGGTTGATGGATCCGGACATTGTTTACATACATTTAAGTGAGATCCGGCTACAAAAAAAGTACATAAATATCACTAAAGTGGTCAGAACTCGAGACAGGGTTGCCAGATCTTCAATGTTTTAGACTCGTTGGAAAGGTCTTTCAATTACCTATTCAACGATGTATAACATGATGATGTTTGGTTCAGTTTACTGCCATTTATTCAACTTCCAAAAATATGCGAAAACACATTTTTATACATAACTTTTGAACTACTTATCGAAACTTCAAACAATTCAATAGCACCGTATGGGACCCTAAACCAAGTCGAATGCAACTGGTTTGGTCAAAATCGGTTCAGCCAGTGCTGAGAAAACTGCGTGACATTATTGGTCACATACACACACACATACACACACACATACACACACACATACACACACACATACACACACACATACACACACACATACACACAGACATTTGTTCAGTTTTCGATTCTGAGTCGATATGTATACATCATGGTGGGTTTTCGAGCTTTGAACAAAAAGTTCAATTTTAGAGCAGGATTATAGCCTTACCTCAGTGAGGAAGGCAAAACCTGCATTAAACATTAAAATTTAATTTGTCCAAAGAGCAATTCCAGCCCAAAACAGAAATTTTTTAGGTACTTTTTTCACGACCTTCTCCGATTTCAATGAAACTTTGTAGACATGTTATTCTAAGCTTATATAAGCCATTTTTGTGTATATGGAGCCAGTTACACTCGATAATGACATTTGAGAAGGGCGTAAGTGTTTTAAATATTTTTGTATTTCGTAATTTAAATATTGCTGTATCTCGAAGCCGTTGCATCGTATCAAAAAGTGGTCAAAGACAAACTTATAGGAAATTTGACGAGCTTTCTGAAAAAAATACACTGAAAGAAAAAAACACTCCACCTTTATGAGATTTTTTGATTTTTAAGTTTAAAAGTAAAATTTGAGGGTGAGCCCACGATTTTTTTTTCGTTCAGATTTATTGTGAAAATAGCCTAAGATGTTTCAAAAAGACTCACGAAAAAAGCAGGATGGAGCAACGCATCTAAAAAAATACAAAAATCATTTACTGAAACTGTTTTTTTCAATAGTGCTCTAAACATCAAAATTTTCAAAATCCGAACACGAGAGTCGATTCTCCAGACAATTTTACATAAAAGTCTCCATATTGACCATTGTCCTAAGTTCAATCCTTGTGAATTTACAGTGGTTTTAAAAATAAAAATGTTGAAAAAATAGTTTTTTTGCAATTCCGTCGTGAAACTACTTACTTTTCCTGTCATTCTTGAACGACGAAATAGCCTACTTTTCTGTACCAAAAATAACAGAATCGAATAGCAACACTTTTCAAAATAAATGCTGAAAAGTTCTACTTTTCAGCACTGAAATGGGTGCTGAAAAGTTGAACTTTTCAGCACTTGTTTCGAAAAGTAACACTTTTCAACATTTTTTTGATTTAAGCGATTTATTGACAAAATACATGAAAATTCGACTTAAAATTTCACTCAATGGGTGTTTTTCGAAATTGCAAAAAATGTTGTATGGAACTCGTTGCAAAACTTGTTTTTTTCAGCACTCGTCGTATTTATCCAACTCGGTGAACCTCGTTGGATAAATGTACGACTCGTGCTGAAAAAATCCTCTTTTTGCAACTTGTTGCATAAACTACTATTTTGATGGTTTTTCGCAATTTCTATATGACAGACTTGATTTTTCAGTCTTGAAAATATGTTAACCGGAAAGATCGTCCAATTTCCCTTAACTTTGTCTGTGACCACATTTCAATTGGATGTATGGGCTTACAGATATAAGCTAATTTACTATCCAGGTTACTATACTACACTGAAAAATATTATGTTTTCAGTTATGAGCAATGTAATTAGCTTATATCTGTAAGCCCATACATCCAATTGAAATGTGGTCAAAGACAAAATTATGGGAAATTGGACGAGATTTCCGGTAAAAATATTTTCGAGACTGAAAAATCAAGTCTGTCTTATAGAAATTGCGAAAAACCATCAAAAAACCTATTTTTTTCAGCATTTTTATTTTTAAAACCACTGTAACTTCACAAGGATTGAACTTAGGACAATGGTCAATATGAAGACTGTTATGTAAAATTGTCTGGAGAATCGACTCTCGTATTCGGATTTTGAAAATTTTGATGTTTAGAGCACTTTAAAAAAAAAAACAGTTTCAGTAAATGATTTTTGTATTTTTTTAAGGTGCGTTTGCTCCATCCTGCATTTTTCGTGAGTCTTTTTGTAACAACTTAGGCAATTTTCACAAAAATTTTGAACGAAAAAAAATCGTGGGCTCACCCTCAAATTTGACTTTTAAACTTAAAAATCAAAAAATCTCATAAAAGTGGAGTGTTTTTTTCTTTCAGTGTATTTTTTCGGAAAGCCCGTCAAATTTCCTACAAGTTTGTCCTTGACCACTTTTTGATACGATGCAACGGCTTCGAGATACAGCAGTATTTAAATTACGAAATACAAAAATATTTAAAACACTTACGCCCTTCTCAAATGTCATTATCGAGTGTAACTGGCTCCATATACACAAAAATGGCTTATATAAGCGTAGGATAACATGTCTACAAAGTTTCATTGGAATCAGAGAGGGTCGGGTACAACCGATTCCCTATTTGACATGGAATTGCTCCAAATGAAACAATAAAATAAATTTTACTGAAGTAGTAAGTCACACAAAATCGGGAAAAGTTGCCCCGAACCCCTTTGATTTGCGTATTTTCATCGTGTTTCTTGTTACTTTGCAGGGTTATTTTTTACAGTGTATCAATGTTGTAACGTTCTTAAAAAAATAACCCAAACTCTGGAGAAAAATTAATCCTGTCTAAATATTTTTGAATAGTTCAAAGTGAGCATGTTTCTGGGGCATTCATTTTTGTCATTTGTTGTTGGTCAGTGTAATCAATATTTGAAAAATAAATTGCAATCTTTTCAATGTTAACTCAGTTTACGGTACTAAAGAAAAAAAACTAAATTTTTCACTGAGTTAAATTTCTAGATGTTTTTTTCCACAAAACCCTTTATTTGAGTCCTACGTCAACCAAAAGAATCGCACCACTGCGAAACAACCCCCGGCACTCATAAGAACAACAGACGCATAAAACTGACCACAGAAATTGCCAGCTTTATTTCCCAAGCTCTTTCGCGTACTACAATATACATAGCATAGCATGGCATGGTGGCCATTATCATTACTAGCATGTTGCATTCGAGTGCTTCGTCCTGGAAATGGAACCAAGTTGAACAAACCCCTCCTTCCGTCGTTGGTCGTCCTTTCCTTCCTTCCTCTAAGTGGAAATTCTGCCAAGACTAGACTGGACGCTCGTGTCTTCCACACGATAAATTACCGGTTTGTCAGCAGCCAAACACACTCTCACCAAACCGGTCACACATACACAAATTCACACACACACACAACTGCCTCGAGAGCCGAATTAGCAGGATATCATTTACGGTGCTTTACGGCTGTTCGTGCCAACAAAACGTCGACAACCGAGTCCGAAAAGCTCGGTACACATACATCATTTCGGAATGCCGGATTTGCTCCGACTTGCTTGCTGTTGCTGCTGCTGCCAGGACGAATTTACATTTTATGAGCATCAATCTCGAGAGCTACAACGAACGAGCCAAGATGCAGACGAGCGGAATCCGTCGCTGTAGAACGTGTTCGTCGTTTACGATGGTCACAGATAGAATTGTCAAAAAATTGTTTGTTCTGAATTTATTTTAATATGCTTACAAAACATGGGTATTATTTATAAAAATATAAAATTTTAATCCCTTAGTTATTTAAAAAATTTCTTAATTGAAAATTGGGCTTATAAACTGACTGACAAGCGGAGTAGGGCAACTCAGAAACGACTTAATGAGCATTGAGCAACCAATCGTTACCTTCTTTTCAATCATATTCGCTCACGATTTGTAGTTGGACTACGGTTCAGCGATTCAATCGGCACTTAGTCATGTGAGTGATAATTGCTCATTGAACCGGATATTATATTCTTTGAAATAATTAGGCTTTTTTATAAATCGTTTTATTGAAAATATCGCTTATCAACTGTGTAATTTTTCATCAACTTTTATTTTATTTTGACAAGTGCTTCTAACGAGATTCACATACTCGCCCACCACCGCCAGAATCAGCATCCAAAATCGGCGTGCATAAATTTGAATCGGATTAGGACGAATTAGGTGCACGTCGGGGGAGTATTCCGTTGTCAAGGACGTTTCCAGCTTTATGGTTACGAGAAGGTAAAGTTCTGCGCCAGGGACAAGACAGACGAATGGATCCCAGGAATGTGCATGGGAATGAATTCCGTCCGAGGGACCACGTTTACAGATTTCTTGTTTTATGTTTATGTTAATTGAATTAGACGAGGAAGGATGTTGGATTGCCTTTGTTTGGGTGTGGTGATTTAGTTTGATGGGTCAATAGTTCAGAGGGAAAATTAATGTGTTTGACCAATTACCAATTGATTTATTTGTGTAATTAATGTAATTAATCAGGAAATTGGCAAGGTATGGAATGTGAAACCAGCGAAATAAAATTTTATTTACATTTTCAAACATCAAGAACAATCTGGCCGATTTATAAAAAATGTGGAACAGTGAAAACTCTTTTTACGCGATGCGTTACGTTTTTCTAATTTGTCGATTTCTCTGGAACGAATCAACATTTTTGCAATCTTTTAAAAGCAATTTGTAGGTTTTGTTCAGATCTACAAAACGCTATTTGAAGCTTGCAAAAATATTGTATGATTCAAGAGAAATCTACGAAACAAAAAGCGTAACGCCACCGCGTAAAAAAAAGGTTTCTCTGTATCTGGCAAAACATATTTTTTTTTCAATTTTGAAATAATACAGTGGACTCTCTCGTTGTCGATATTGAAGGGACCGTCGAGAGCGGGGGTTATCAAATTATAGAATGAAAAATCAAAGTAATCTATTTGAAGGGACTGAAAAAATAATTGACAGCTGGAGCAATATTGATATCGAGAAGATCGACAGCCAGAGAGTCCACTGTAGTTTGGTTTTTAAAAGTTTTCAAAGTATTTTTTTCGAAGAGACCAGAAAAATCGCTCCCGAAATTCTTCAAGAAAATCAATCTGCTGATGATGTTTTGTGAATTTCCTTGTCAGCACCAATTAAAAATATTTATTTCACTTTGTTTACCACATTGCCCATCTACAAAATGTGACAGGTCGTTTTCGACGTGTGACGTTACACTTGCAAGTTTAGTAGTGAATAAGATGTTCCGCCGAATAATCAAGAAGATGATTTTTTTAAATTCCTTTTACCGATCTTCCGTGCGCGAGAGAGGAGAGCCATGCTCCCTTCGGATTTTTTCTCTTGATGAACGTCCAATGATTTTCTTTTGATGATGATTATTCCATCGCTGCTGATGATTAACTTATTGAAATTTAAAAAAGGATCATTGGTTTCAGGGAAAAAACTTGAAAAACTTCAATTATATTGTTTCATAATACTTGCAGAACGAATATCCTCAATGGTTTTTAGAAGATTTCAAAGGAAATTTTCTAAGCTGTTACACGGTAAAAAAAAAGTGTTCCGGAAATAATGCAAATCGTACCATGAAAACGTGAATATCGCGATTTTTGCTTTACGAATTTTTGAACAATGAAAATTGGGCACGAATTGTCAATAAATATACTTGACTTCCCATAACCGATTTTACTCGTAAGTGAATAATGTTCATGATTTCATGAAATGGATGCATGCAGTCGTGAAAACTATTCACGATTTTATGAATAAAATTAATGAAATCATGAAAGGTATCACGAAATCATGTACAAAATTATTCACGAATTAATGAATCGAAAATCATGATTTCTCGCACAATTTTTTTCCGCGTTAAAAAAAATGTTTTCAGAATAGGGCACAGCACTATAAAAAAAACGTTACTTACTCCACCTTTAACTGGTTGGGGACCATCCATAAACCACGTGGACACTTTTTTTGAAATTGTCTTCTTCACATATATACGTAAAGTAATTTTGTCTGAAACAGAAATTTCCCCCGACATTTTGTCAATCAAATTCAGATACCGCTATTGGCAACCCTCTACTCAGCTCATTCTTCGCGATCAGACTCAGCCATTTGAGGTTATGTTAAAAATCACCATTTTTTGGTGTCTTCTAAATATTTTTTTTTTCGTTATCACTTTCCAACAATTAAACGAAACTTTAAAATTTTCAATACTAAGCTGTGGGATCCGAAACTGGACCAAGTAAATTTTTAAACCCAAAAAAAAAAACAAGTACATATTGTTTATCAACATCCCCACACACGCACATACATTTTCTCAAAATTTGATTCTGAGTCAATAAGTATAAATGAAGGTGGGTCTAGGAGGTCAAATTAAAAAGTTATTTTTTTTTTAAAATGATGTTTTGTTTCTCAAATTGGAACTTGAAGTGGCTATAAATCGAAAATGATGCATTTAAAAAAAATGTAATGTAATTATCGATTGCAAATTCAAATTTTCTGCATAATACTGGTTTTTTTTTTAAAAATGCCTGTTTTGGAGATAATATAAAAAAATAAGAATCTAAAAATATGGATTTTAGCAATTTAACTTTAAGTGATAAAAATGAAAATAATGTGTATATTTGAGAGTGTAGCTTTTTTGTTCCAAATAGTACTAAATAATACCTAAAATTTTGCTAAAGATACTAAATTGATCAGAAAATTATTTTCCAAGATACACATTTTCGAAAAAAATTGATAAAAATGAAATTAAATTATGAAATTCACTGATTTCAGAAGAATTGCTCTTATATCATAATGTTGCGAAAAAAATCTATCTTTATCATTATTTCAAGAATTATTTGGTATAGGGCGATTTTAATCAGATTATGAAATCTTTTAAATCTTAATCTTTAAGTTTTTTTTCTATACTTTAAATGATAAACTAACAATCAATTTGCATAAATCGAGATTTCCAAAAATAATCTCCAAAATCAATCAAAATCTCGAAAATCAATCAAAATCCACATAAAGCTCACACGTGCCACAATGTTTGTTTATTTCCCCCTCCAGTTGATCTGATCCGTTTTTGCTAAACACTATTTACATCGTCTACATTTGATTGCCAGGTTTGAGCACCCACTAATATTCACTAAACGCTCTCGATAGAATTTATCTGATGATACCAGAAGCACTATAAAACTCGCTCGAAATAAGCTGGCAGATCACAGTTCAACAGTTTGTTGAATTTAATTTTAGCAGCACAGCTTTGACTTGGAAAGAAAAATGACCAAGTTTTCCCTAGTTTTGGTGGTCTTGGGTTCGCTCATGTTGGCGGTAAGCTAAAAAATTCTAGAAGTTTAAATTTTTGTGACTCATGGACAAATTTCATTAGAACTCCGCGTCTGCGGCGCCCAATGCAGTCCGGGAGGCATTCGTGGAAGAGATGAAGAACGTGTTTTTGGGAGTGGCCGAGATTGCTCAGAAGGCGAAGAATGGTGCCAGTGCTCGTGACTTGTATGAAGGTGAGGACTTCTAAGTATTTTTCTTAGAATTAAACAAAATACGAATAATTGATTCCAGAAATCAAGGAAAAAGCTAGAAACACCTTGAACAACTTGGCCAACAAGTTTGGCGGAGGTGGTGGTGGTGGTGGTCGTCGCTCGAAGCGTGCCGTCCACTCCAGCGTCACCGTGACCAAGTTCAACCAAACCAACTACCAGAAGCTGGAGATCAAGAAAAGCTCGGATCAGGATCACGAGAAGCTTCAGGAAGCTGCCTGTCTGATTCAGGATAACGAAGTGTACTGGCTGGAGCTTGTTACGAGTGCGCTGATCCAGGTCATGCAGGAGATGAAGCGCGTCCTGGAGGGCAAGAAGATTGGCGTTCAGATGACCAAGGAAGCCTACGAGCAGTCCAAACAGGCGTACGAAAAGTCCAAGCTGAGACACTGAAAACGCGTCGCGTCAACAGTTGATGACATTGGTTGACAAAGTGAATAAATTTGCTCCGTAGAAACTAGAACCCGTCTGCGCCCTGTCGTTAATTTTCTAATTATCACCACCCCGAAAGTTGTGAAAATTCCACGAAAAGTTGTCAATGCTGCTGACGAGCAGGGTGACAAACTTGTCAGCGTCGCTCGTCAAAACTCTTTGACTTTGGTTGATGATGAACTGTGGATAGGAAAATCATAAATCATTTGAATATACTCTGGAGTGGGAGTTTGCTAAACAAGCTAGTGCCACAAATTGTGCTGTCTTGTGGAAAACCTCACCGTGATTATTTTTCTTCTCTTGCGGGCTCGCCATCAATCTGTCTAACAATGATGGCTAAAGGATGCTTCTTGGAAAACTTGAACCATGTTTTGAATTTTTTAATTGATAGGTTAATCACAAACAGTGTTGTAAATGAGTAATAGAATAAACTATCATTTGATAATTCCTCCACCAAAATATCAGAAGGCACAGCGACCTTCACTATAGCTTGTGAGTTCCCTTCTTTTATCTCGTGATAGCCATCATAAGCCCTCTTGCTATCACTCCTTCGTTCACAAACACTCGCCCAAGATTCTTGCGTTTTCTCAGAAAACCGCAATGAAAGAACTCGAGAAGGAGATTGGGAATCGACCACGCATTTTGTCCCGTTAAACTGCGTTGTCAAATTTTGTTTTGTGGCGGCTTTTGTGGCTACGCTCTATTGAGGTGAGATACATAGTTGTGAATGAGAATGAGAGAGAAAAAGAGAATGTCACAAGGGTTTGGGTAAACACGAAATAGAGATCGGCAATTCTATTTGCTGAGAATTTCATGCCGGAAAGAAGGGCAGTAAACTTCGGGTATGATAATTGTAGTCGCTGGGAACAGAATGTTTGTTATTTTTACAACCCTGATCACAAATCAAATCATTTCTCTCGATTCACGGAAAAAAAAGAATCTTTTTAATTTCATCGACATTTTATGACAAAATTTTAAATTTCTTTTTAAATTATAAATAGTTTTGTTTAACTTTTTATTAAAAAACAAAAATACTCAAATAAAACAAATTTTGCTATCCTTTTATCAAGCATCTTTCCATAGTTTGGGTTGAATTGATAATCACTCTGATTTTTCCAAGAAGTTTTTGAATCATCATATTGAATTCCTGTTTTTTATTCGAGTTTTTTTTGAAGATAAAGCATGCAGCAGAGCAATCAAAAGATGTTGTTAAAATAACTGTTAAAAATTGTAGCTCAACGCCAATTGTTCAAATAATCTGTTGGACTCTTTTCCAAAATTTGATTTTGAATTCTTAATTGGTTGAATATATATTTCGATAAATAAACGAAAATACTCTTCTTCAATAAAAATTTAATTAATTGTAGTGTAAAACCATATAAAATAAAGTTTCCCAAAATACGGTGAAAATGAAGTTTTTAAAATATCTCAAATTTTGTATGACATTTTCAAATTTAAGTTGTAATTTTGAAAGTACATGTTTCAATAATGAATATTTATCTGTAAAAAAATTCTCATATAATGATAATCGGTTTGAAAATATATATTTTTTTGCAATTCCGTCGTGAAACTACTTACTTTTCCTGTCATTCTTGAACGACGAAATAGCCTACTTTTCTGTACCAAAAATAACAGAATCGAATAGCAACACTTTTCAAAATAAATGCTGAAAAGTTCTACTTTTCAGCACTGAAATGGGTGCTGAAAAGTTGAACTTTTCAGCACTTGTTTCGAAAAGTAACACTTTTCAACATTTTTTTGATTAAAACGATTCATTGACAAAATACATGAAAATTTAACTTAAAATTTCACTCAATGGGTGTTTTTCGGAATTGCAAAAAATGTTGTATGGAACTCGTTGCAAAACTTGTTTTTTTCAGCACTCTTCGTATTTATCCAACTCGGTGAACCTCGTTGGATAAATGTACGACTCGTGCTGAAAAAATCCTCTTTTTGCAACTTGTTGCATAAACTACTATAAGAACATTCATAAATCCGCCAAGCAAGAATTAAGTATCTTTTACAACGGACAGTCCATTTTGCCTTCCCTTCAGCATAATAATAGCTTTATGTTTCGCTCTTAGAATTTATCAAAGTAATCTAATATTAAACTAAAAAAGACGGTATATTGAAAGGAATTGAAACTTGCAAGGAATGACTGATTTAACTATTTAATACTTATTTTAAGACACATGAATTGAAATAATTTATAGTTTTATTGTTGTTTCGTGTTTTAATCAAAATTAAATGTTTTGTTTTGCATCAAACAGTGTAAACATTTTATCCTGCCAAATTCGTACCTTCCAGACAAAAACGAAAACCAATCGTACACTTAAACCAAATCATTGCACACATCCCTATCCAATCCGATTAATTTTGATTGCGGGGTTGTCGTAATCAACGTTGAGTTTCTGAACAATTATTCCAAATCAACCAACTATAAAAATCAGCTGCACTCTGTGGAATACTCATCAGTTTATTTCCGCAAGTGTCAGAGCATCAGAAGAACACAATGTCCAAGCTTTTCTGCGTTACGTTGTTTTTGGGATCATTCCTGTTTGCAGTTACAATTGCAAATCAGCTGGATTTCATGAAGTTATCCAATCTGGTATCGCTTTCAAACAATGGATCAAGAGTGCGAGACTTAATAAAGGGTTAGTTCGTTTCGTAACTGTTCTACGTTTTTAATAATTCGTGTACTCTTCCTAAAGAAACCACGGACAAGGCGGAAATCCACCGTCAAAAACGATCGGTGAACGCCAGCGTCAAAGTCACCAAGATGAATCAAACCGACTACCAACAGCTGGAGATTCAGGGAAGTACGGACCAGGATCCGAGGAAGATGAAGGCTCGTGCTTGTCTGGTTCAGGACAACGAGGTGTACTGGCTGGAGCTCGTGTCGAGTGCGTTGGTCCAGATCATGCAGGAGATGAAGCACGTCCTGGAGGGAAAGAAGGTGGCAATGAAGATGACCAAGGGAGCTTACGAGGAGTCCAAAGAAGCTTCCGAGAAAGCCAGAATGAGGCATTGATTTGCTGTTTGAGAAATCTTTGACGATAGATTTGGTGTTGGGAATTAAATAAATTTAAAAAAAATCATTAGTGTACACATTTTAAGAGAGCTCTTCCCTCAAATGATAACCATGACGATGAGGATCTATATTCAGATGAGGCCGTGAAAGTTGCGTGGGCGAGTGTGATAAACTTTCACGCCGTTTGCTGTTCAATCCGTCGTTGTGGCCGTACGGTAGATGTTGTGGAAAAAGATCTACCTATGGGAGGGAAGAGAAAAACTAACCATGAATGAAAGTGTTTTTCTTGAAATTCATGAAGGTGGGGAGAAAAAATCGTACATGCATGGCGAGTGATAGCACAACTAAAATATACATTCATTGTATGATCAACAAGTGTCAGTGAAGTCTATTTATAGGAATTTAACCCGTTTTATACATGCTTTGGAGTTTTTTTTTGCGGTTTCCTAGAGGATATAATTAAACGTTTTGTTGCTATTTTAGGAATGCGCTCTGATTTGTTTGATTAAGACTATGAATCACGGAAAATGTAAACAGCTTTGAAACTTTGTTGTCATTTTGCTAATAAGCAAACTTGTCACTATTTCTGGGAAGGTTATTAATAATTTTCGATATCGACATCGTGGAAATGAAACAATTTGTTTGGTAACCCACGAGCGTTTCCTATTGCATCGAATTCGTTTCAGACTACATTTTATAGTCTGAGGGTTCATATGGGAGGATCATTTTAGACTTCCTAGTAAGTAATTATGTTGATTATAAACAATGTATTACTTCGTAGTTGCTACATAATACATGGGGAACAGCATGTAATACCATCGGGCACCTATTGTTGGCATATCAGTACTTTAGAGTTAAAAAAGCATGATGGGAACTAAGCAAGTGTAAATCGTCAAAGTTGATGGAAATAGAATCATAAATGGGTAATTCTCCGCCAACTCACACAGCAGTTGCCCCGACCCCTTTTCAATTTGCGTGAAACTTTGTCTTAAGGGGTAACTTTTGTCCCTGATCACGAATTCGATGTCCGTTTTTTGATATCTCGTGACGGAGGGGCAGTACGACCTTGATTGGTGCGCTGGAAGTGGGGACGCGAAGTCGTGATTATTCAGGTTAATTTTTTGGTGTGCTTTTGTGTCGCTATTCGTGTGGGGTAAGTGATTGTGGTAATCGAATAATAGCATCATTGGTGCGCTGGAAGTGGGGACGCGAAGTCGTGATTATTCAGGTTAATTTTTTGGTGTGCTTTTGTGTCGCTATTCGTGTGGGGTGAGTGATTGTGGTAATCGAATAATAGCATCATTGGTGCGCTGGAAGTGGGGACGCGAAGTCGTGATTATTCAGGTTAATTTTTTGGTGTGCTTTTGTGTCGCTATTCGTGTGGGGTGAGTGATTGTGGTAATCGAATAATAGCATGACTTACTGAATAGTTTGTGTCTTGAGCGTAATTTTCGTTGAGTAATTGGTGTTTTTGCGATTTTTTTTGTGATCTTAATTAATTGTTTTGTGATTTTCAAAGCCCTTCCTATATCATCGTTGATTGGAAGGCACGGCGTCGGGTAAATTGTGTATATTTTTACGAATAAGGTTTTATTTTTTATGGTGAAAAAGCCATTTCTATATAATGATCGAAAGACGCACTGACATTTTGGATTAATTAATAGTGGAGTGAAATAATTGTGTGTGAGTGACTTTGTTTGTTAACCAGAAAGACCTTCCCATAGCATCGTTGCTCGGAAGGCTCGCCGACGGGTTTGTTATGAAAGTCCTCCCCATAGCATCGTAGCTCGGGAGGCATCGAAAAGCCAATACCTTATCCTACTAACCCAAAAAAATAATAATCATGTGATGCTTGAAGGAGATGCTGTGGATTCAACGGTCTCAAGCGGTATCAACAAGTATATAGCGAAAACTGTGTGCTTGATGAGTCTGCAACTTCAACTATCGGACTAACATTCCTCCCTTTCGTTGAACTGCAGGCTTCTTGGGAGGGCGCCGGTATTGACTTATAAAGTAGGGATCTTCAGAGGTTAAACAGTGAACGGATGGTTGGCTCCCACTGATCATTTTTGATTCATTGTTTAACTTCAGCTGATCCGTCAATAACGGAGTAGCAGCTCATTGGCAGTCAACCATGCTCATGCTCATGCTCATGCTCATGCTCATGCTCTCGTGACGGAGGGGCAGTACGACCTCTTCAATTTTTGAACATGCGAAAAAAGAGGTGTTTTTCGAAAATTTGCTGCCGTTGCGGTGATGAGATAGAAATTTGGTATCAAAGGGACTTTTATGTGAGATTAGACGCCCGATTTGATGGCGTACTCAAAATTCCGAAAAAACGTATTTTTCATCGAAAAAAAAACACTGAAAAAGTTTTAAAAACTCTGCCATTTTCCGTTACTCAACTGTAAATTTTTTTGGAACATGTCATTTTATGGGAAATTCAATGTTCTTTTCGAATCTACATTGACCCAGAAGGGTCATTTTTTCATTTCGAATAAAAGTTAGAAAGAACGCGAAATTTTAAAATGAAAAATTTTGTTCTAAATGAAAAAATGACCCTTATGGGTCAAAGTAGATTCGAAAAGTACATTAAATTTCCCTTAAAATGAAATGTTCCAAAAAATTTTACAGTCAAGTAACGGAAAATGGCTGAATTTTTAAAACTTTTTTAGTGTTTTTTTCGATGAAAAATACGTTTTTTTCGGAAGTCTGAGTACGCCATCAAATCGGGCTTCTAATTTTACATAAAAGTCCCTTTGACACCAAATTTCTATCTCATCACCGTTTCAGGCTGCAAATTATTGAAAAACACCTCTTTTTCACATGCTCAAAAATGGGTGTATCCCATTTGGCATAAAGCCATTTGGCATAATGCCGTTTGGCATAACGCCGTTTGGCATAATGCCGTTTGGCATAATGGACGTTTGGCATAACGGTCATTTGGCATAATGGCCATTTGGCATAATGGTCATTTGGCATAATGATATTAAATTTTCAAAACTATTTCAATTCCATAGACTGGCATCAATCGGCACTACAGTTTGAATAAGGAGAGGAGTTTTTAGTACATTTTAAAACTTGACATTTAGAAAACGATGCACTTTTCTGAATGTTACAAAATTTATAACGGAAAAAAACGGAATCGACGTAACACCTTATAATGTGGCCCTCCTAAACCTTGCGGTTTCGTCAACGGATCCACAGGCGTGTATCGTTATTTTTGCGACAAGACTCCGCCTCCCGGGTCTCCTAAGTGTGAAGGTATGGCACGGGGAGAGGGCACATTTATAACACCACCGCTGAAAATTTCAACTTTTTCTTCAAGCTCGTCTGGTAGCTTGCTTGGGTTACATGAGAGTCGCCCGTCTCAATCTTTTCTGCAGTAGCAGCATGTGCTGCCAGAAGAGCTTAAAGAAAAAGTTGAAGTGTTATACACCGTGTTATACATTCTGTACCATTCTTAATATTTGACGAATCTTTTCGCACTTTTCGGTTCCCTGGTTGTTCCTGGGTTGTTCCCTAAAACATGAACTATGAGCTCGTGAGGTTGATGAAAAATTTAAAAATCATTAAGGGACTCAAAACTCAAAACCAAAACGCACCGATTATACGGGTTTAAATCCCATCTAAATTTTAAAGTCAAAGCGCCAGGTCCTGTCACAACCAATCAAGCTCATATTTTGGATTCGGGGTTAGTACATCCAGGGGATCATGTCCGCAAAATTTACTTATTTTGTTACATCCTACCAACATATACTCATTAACATTACAAGGTGAATATTAACAAGTGGCGCTACTTCCATTCAAATATACACAAAAGTGAGATTTTTATTTGAAATGTTAAGCATTCCACTTTGCATATACGTAGGGACATATTAATTCACCGTCTTCAGCTTTGGATCTAACCCAAAAAAGCTGCGGGTCATTTGTTTGAACTCTCAACTGCTGACTCAAGGTTTATATTTCCTTTAAAGAAAGGAACACTTTCTAGACTTGTGACAACTGCTTAAAAAATTGAATTTTTCTTCTAAAGTTGAATTTTCTTCATTAAACAGGGGATAATGTGCTTCAGCTGTGGTCACAACTCAAGCAAGTTTTCCCTTGATTTAAAAATATTCACCTATATCCGCAGTCAAAGAGAAAATTCAACTTGTATCAGCAGTCAAGAGAGCTTTCTCTTCTTTAAAGAAGGGAAAATTAAACTTGTGTCAGCAGTTATCACAAGTCAAGAGGATTTTCCCTTCTTGATTGGAGAGAAAACTCAAACATATAGGAATAATTCAACTCGTGTTAGTAGTCATCACAAGTAAAAAGAATTTTCCATTATTTAAAGAAGGGAAAATTCAACTTATGTTAGTAAATAATGGAAATTTTTTTTACTAACACGAGTTGAATTACCCCTATATGTTCAAATTTTCTTTCCATTAAAGAAGGGAAAATTTTCTTGACTTGTGATAACTGCTGACACAAGTTGACCACAGCTGAAGCGCATTTTCCCCTGTTTAATGAAGAAAATTCAGCTTTAGACAGGAAATTCAACTTTTTTCAGCACACAGAAAATAAATTATGGTAATATTCATCAGGAAATGGTGACAGATTTTGAGTAAAAAAAATGATTAATTTTACATCAGAAATTGGTGAATATTCATCAGTTTCTGATGAATATTCATCAGGTTCACATTTTTACAAACTTTTTAGCTAATATTAATCAAAAGAGAGGTAATATTCAACCAACCATATTTTCAACCTGGGTGCAGAATAGTTGTCCGCAAAGCGGCCTCAATTTAGAACTGTCAAAGCGGAACCAATTTACTGTTCGCATAATTATACCAAGAAGTGGCAAGTATTGTGATCGATCTATAATTTATTTAGTCAGGAATAAAAAAAATCGATGGCTATTGAGGTATTCGAAGTCAAAACATCTTAATAAGATGGTTGAAATCGAGATTGGCATAATTCGTCGCTAAAATTTTATAATCGTCTCACGCAAAACCTATGTTTATGACGCTTTTTTAAATGTTAGCGACGAATTATCAATAACTATGAATAGTACTTTCCAAATAATATTGAATAATCTTACTCCGATATTATCACTACACATCAAAGATACATAATCTCGGAACTTCCATTTGGTTGCTCTTCTGATTCACGAAATTCCACCCACTTTTGACACAATTTTTCATCACGTGGAAAACAGAAAAGGCCTCTTTTGGCCGCCCATCGTTTAGTCTACGAAGAAAAAAGTGCGAAGCACTTCATTTTTCATCGAAAACATCAACATCAACAGATCCAAAATGTTTCATAATAATTCACTTCAGCAGCAAAAAATATGTCACGCTTGAGCTTGAACATAGCCTTCTACATTGTTTATGTTTACAGCTGTAATGCAGTTGTATTAGTGGGGAGCAATGGGGAGCTTTCGAAAATTACGTTACGCATCCTGTCTTTTCAGCACCCAGTTTTCAACCTTCCAAAATTCAACATTTTTCTGTGCAGTTATCGCAAGCCTAGAAAGTGTCCCTTTCTTTAAAGGAAATACAAACCTTTATAAATGTCGAACATATTTGGCTCAATAACTTAAAATAGCCCTGGGAACAATATTCAGCATGTGGAGCAACGTTTTGAACAAATGTTTCTAGTTCTGGATACCCATAGCCAGCAGATTTCAAATCAAGAAAAAAAATCTTAGAGAAAGAAATTTTAACATCATTATGCCAAATGACCATTATGCCAAATGGCCATTATGCCAAATGACCGTTATGCCAAACGTCCATTATGCCAAACGGCATTATGCCAAACGGCGTTATGCCAAACGGCATTATGCCAAATGGCTTTATGCCAAATGGGATACACCCCTCAAAAATACCGCCCCTCCGTCATTAGATATCAAAAAACGGACCTCGGATTCGTGATCAGGGACAAAAGTTAACCCTTAGTCGGTCGAGGCAAATTTTCCTGATTTCATGTGAGTTGGTAGAGAATTACCCATACATTTTCAACATTTACTGAAATGAATTTGAAGTCGTTTAATGTACCATAGCCGAGACATTATATAAAAGCTATTTGAAGCTAGGAGTTTAAAAAAAAACGGGTACCCTCAACACTGGTTCTAACAAAATGGCTCAGAATTTCGGGTTAAAACAGTCTTTTTGGATTTTTTGGAAATTGCCTTTGCATTTGTTACTCGGAATAATCTTCCGATACTTTACCCCAAATTTCAGCGAATTTGGTCCATCCAATCTCAAGTTATCGTGCCATCCGTAAATCAACTCGGTGTTTCTTAAGAAAACTCTCAGAAATTTTGGCAGGTCGGTTTGCGCCTGGAAAAATTTCAAGCTGAAATCTTCCGATACTCACTTTTATTGTTCAAATCAATTCAATTAGTGTTCATTAGAATTTAACAGTTTTGCTCTAAGATGTTACATTTGCAATTCAGAGATTTGGAGAACCTTTCAACTGAGATCAATTCATAAGCCTTTACAGGGAGGGTACATGTTTCTAAGTTTAGATTTTGCTAGCTGAGAAGAACTCACTTTAATTAAAATTTATCTTTTTAATTTAAATTTAATTAAAAATACAAAATTAGCAGAAAAATCACCAAATTGTGACACTCAATCATAATTTAGCATTTGAATAGAATTTGATGATACTTCATGTTAAGACTTTTCGAGATGAGGCTTGAAACTTGAAATTTTGTTTTCTTTTTATTGTTAAATCTATCCGAAAAATGTTTCGATTTTTCGTATGAAATACTCCTAAAAGATTACTCAAAAGTTTAAAAATAATCCTTCAATTATTCGTAAGAAGCGGCTACATAAGATCAAACACAGTCGACTTTTAAGTTGACGATCTCTGATTTCTTGATATTCCTTCCTTCTTCGAAGGATTCTTTGGTCCTTTCAAATGACTACCAAGTGCAGTTTTTTAAAGAAGGTTTTTTTAACTGGTATGAGAAGTCTCTAAACAAAAAAAAGTTAGTGACAAAACACACACACACACACACACACACACACACACACACACACACACACACACACACACACACACACACACACACACACACACACACACACACACACACAAAAGTGTTCCCAATTTGTGGGTGTTCCTAATTTGTGAGATGATAGTAATCGTACTTGAGGCACAATTGTATTTTGTCTCACAAACCATCGCAGAGTGAAAGTGAAACTCGCTCGCCAAAACTTTCCTGAACTGCCTTATCAATCACCTTTTATCACTCCACGTGTTTCCCAACATTCCAACACCATGCCAACCATGTACACAGCATCTTCCCCGAAAGCTCCCCTGCAAAACACAGAAAAGCTTTCCCCTCTGGAGCTTTCGAATCCCACCAACACACAGTCAGCCCACTTCCTTCGGCTCCTTTCACGTGAGAGTAGCTACAAACACTTTCACCGTGTGCTGTTGAATGAAACCCGAAGCCCGCAGTCGGAGCCGTCCTGCGCACGCACACCGTTTTCATTCATGATGCTGGGGCCGAACAATTGCTATAAAAAGGATCAGCCGAACGGGCCACTCTTCAGGCGATTCCTGTCGCAGGACTGAGCAACAAGCAACAACCGGGACGTGTTTTCTTGCTCAAAGGGAAAATATTGCACACATAAATAACACTTTTCCACTTTTCTTCCCTTCCTATTGTGCAAGGCCAGTGTTTGGTTGTGTGAGTGTACGTGTGTAACTTACGGGAAGGCAGCCGGAAAGGACTCTCGGATTAGTTTGGAGCGCAGAAAAAACAGGTGCGAAATCGTGCAACCGTGCGTGAAAATCGTGAGGAATTTTGCACCGGAAGTGGTGCTGCTGCGAGCGCAGCAGGTGAACGTGAGATTGTGATTGTGTGGCAGGCACTCACACAAATCAACAACAGAGGTTGTAAAACGTGACTGAGGATAAAGTGGCCTAGCCAGTATCGGAATTCAATCATCGTCCCCGACGACGTCTTTGCAACAGTTTGTGGTTTTCCCTTAGGACGAAGGGCGGAGGAATTTAATTGAATTTTCCTCGTCTCCTCTTCTCGTCGACGGTTCTCATCGTCCTCTCGGGAAAGTTTGTTGTTTTTCCCCGGGTGTTGGTGTGCGTAAGGCCGTGCGTTGCTGGAAAACAGCAGCAGTGTCTGGGAAATTTCCTTGGAAATTCAAGAATCTTGCAGCACGGAGAGGGTGGGAAAAACAAACAGAGAGGAAAGTGCAGCAACAAAACGGAAAATCCATCCGTTGATGCACTTTTGATTGGGAAAGTTTCAGTGTCTGCGTGTTTGCAGAAGGAACGAAGGAAAAGCACTTAAAGAAATCAGTGTCTGTGAGTGAGTGAAAGCACCTGCACTTCAAGGATATTTTCGCTGTTATCGTTGTGGAAAATGGGAAATTTCGGGATGCTGTTGCCACCAAAGTTGCTGCTGCGGATGTCCACGCTGCTGTTTCTGGTGGTGCACAATGTGAGTATTTGCGGGGATTTTAGTGTTGTGTGCGTTGCAAATAGTTTG
This sequence comes from Culex pipiens pallens, assembly GCF_016801865.2. Taxonomy (NCBI): domain Eukaryota; kingdom Metazoa; phylum Arthropoda; class Insecta; order Diptera; family Culicidae; genus Culex; species Culex pipiens. Next base: position 168,384,772 of record NC_068938.1, read on the forward strand.
AATTATTGTGACCACCCCGCGTGAAATATTTGAACAAATTAAAGCAAATAACTTCCCGGAGGGGTAGTACATTGCACATGCCAGCGTTGTATTATTTCATCCTATGCTGAAATTTGGCGAAACAAACGGATTTTGAGTGATTTATTAGTTTTTAGTAGAATGAAATCAAGTTTTTATGTTCTTGTAACTTAGAACTTAACACAACACAATGTTAGCTTTCAAAAAAAAGGTTGTTTAACATGTGAATGATTTGAAATCGAAATGTTTAAAATTTGCATGACAAAATCTGAATTTTACTAAAATATGAGACATTTATTCAGTATTCTCCAAAAATATAAGTTATATCTTCGCTGGAGGTGGCATTGGGCCTGAAAGATTTATATAGATTAAATTGTTCATATTCGTTAAAAATAATTGGAGCAATATTCTCAAGAGGAATTCATGTCTTGCCTTATTTAAAATTATCAGGGAAGCACGTTGGTTACGTTAATATGATTTTTTTGGAAAATAACACAAAATGCCAATTTCTGGAATGGCACCATCTGGTATCAATACCAAATTTTGGTGTTGCTGAACACTTTAAATTTTTCTAAAGGATTATTCAAGAGCAAAATTTGGTATTATCACCTAAACTCCCAAGCACGATAAAAAGGGGGAATTTATATGAAAACTCCCCCTTTTTCTCGAGCTTGGGAGTTTAGGTGTTATACCAATTTTAAGTATTGTTTTGATATTGCAAAATTGCAGATTTTGTCAATGATCAGACACCACATTTTGGTATTTTGAATGAACTATGGAAAAATGTTGACCAATTTTGATAAGGGAATAAATTTTTCGCTAATATGATGTCTAAAACGAATGCTTTTATTAAAAACGTAACTTAATCCACCTTTAGGTGGTTGGTGCCTTCCTCTCATTTATAGAGTGATTCCAACCCCCTTAAATGTCCACATGGTTTATGGATCTCCCCTGCAGCACCTAAGAGGTCTTAATAAAAATAAGTGATGAGTAAAAAAAAACAGACTACCTACAGACTTTTTGTCAAGATTATACAGACACTGCCATTGAGGAAAATGGCATCCCTCTACACGGCTTTTCCGTGGCGATCAGACCCGACCATTTGAGGTTATGTAAATTCAGACCATTTTTTAAACTGCTTGTAATTTTAGATAGGTAAGTCAGATCTTGAAAATTCTTAATCCACAAGAAAGGTCATTTCAGAACCTTTCGAAAAATATATAATATGACAGGTTTCCATGCAAGAACCGCCCTTTTTTTGCAAATTGTGAAATTTATATGCAGCAGCTTTTTAAGCATAACTTTTGATGTGCTTTACTAAATCTTATAAATTTCAATAGGGACTTATGGGACCCCAAGAGGAATCGAATGAGGCCAAAACAGTCAAAATCGTTTCAGCCAGTGACGAGATATTCCAGGGACATTGATTTGGTACACATGTCTACATACAGCCAAACACACAGACATTTGCTCAGCTGGTGATTCTGAGTCGATATGTACAAATGAAGGTAGGTCTAGGAGGTCTAATCTAAAAGTTCATTTTCTGAGTGATTTTATAGCCTTTCCTCGGTAAGGTGAGGAAGGCAAAACCGAAAAATTCAAACTTGATTCAATTTTTTTAATATATTCCCTAAAGAAATGACTTGAAATTGTGAAAAAATTCTAAGTCAGGACACCACATTTGGCATAACAGTGTTTTATCAAATTCCTGTGAATTTATGGGAAAATTTTGACCAATTTTGACAAGGTAATTAATTTTGCGCGAAAAGGACTTGAATACCAAAAATGTTAAAGCTGATTTTTAAATTTTGTGATATACCCATTAGGAAAATTTATAAAATCGTTTAAATTTCTCTAAGTTGGGCTAACCAAATACTTTGATTAACGAGTCAACCGATAGTATTACAGTCCAGAATCGATTATCCGAAGCATCTATTATCCGAAGTTTCGATTATCCGAATATTGATTTTCCGAAGGTTTGTATGGGACATCGGTTAATCGAATCACAAACAAAAATTTGTTATTTTTTAATTTTATTGTTTTTAACATAAAATTCGAGTTCTGCGACCACATTTTAGTTAAATTTGAGTTGTTGAATGCATATTAAAAAATGAAATGCATTTTTTAATATTGCATCACCGCCATATTGGTCACCATCTTGGATTTAAAAATTCTAAATCATTTTATCGTAGTTTAGGGGTCATACCTACCTGGACTGTTTAAACATTTTGGTGACTTGAATCCAGTTTTATTTTTATAACATTTATTTTTTAATCTTGCTATTTTTTAGAAGCTTTAAGAACTTCAAGCATAAACATCCAGAATACCTCAACTTGGTTTTGAATTGGTTTTATTTTGTGGCATTATTTTACCCTTGGAATAACATGTTCTGGTATTGTTGTGGTCTTCCACATACAAGATTTTGGTATGATTTCATGGTTTCTTACCATTTATTACTGGACAACCAAGGGCACATCTTAGTCACTGTTATTTGCACAAGTAATACCAAAATTTAGTATTTCCGTGTTATTTACCCCTGATCGGGCAAAAACAAAGGGATGGTCAAATTTGGATGAAAATGCGCTACACCAAAGTTGAGCATGATCAGATAAAGTTGATGTCGTGTGGTGTTCTGCTTTATATGGAATGTGCGCCCCAAATTCAACTTTTTTACAACGAGAACTTGATTTTTTTGCAATAATTTCAAATGAATTTTTGTATTCGTCTAATTTAAATGATTTAAAAAGAATCTTTAAACAACGTCATTTTTTTTGAAAAGTAAAAATATATGTTTATAAGTGTACTTTGTAATTTGTGATATTTTTTTTTAAATGCAAATATGCAGTTTAGAAGTTGCAGCAGCGGTTTATTGTATTACAACTTCTACGGTTTAGTGATTGTTTTTGTTTTAATTAGCATAACCTTTTATAAAAAAAGCAATAACAAATCTAGAGCTTTTTTTGAAAAGGTCCAATGAACTATTGTGTTTTACAAGTTTATAGGATCTAATAAAAAAGAAGTCTAGAAATGGTTAATAAGCGAATATAATCGAATCAATGAAAACTTCAGACATTCAAACTGTTAGTTGCGGACTTTTTTTTATTTTCAAATTTCTTTAATTCTAAATTGATTTGCGACAAGATTGCACAACGCCGAAGAATATGAGCAGAGCATCGTGGAGCATTAGTTTTGTGGTGAACGCATTGCATCGACTGGTTTGGGATATAAATTGTTGCGGAAACATTAGTTTGCGGGAAACCAACTGTCCGATTGGTTTTTGGTGAGCGTTGGTGCGTTTTGGTTCAGCAAATGATCACATATTTTGGTTATTAATTGCATTCCGGTGTGGTGCTTAATTTTGCAATTAGTTTCAATGGTTTTGGCTTGCAGTTGAAATTTTAAATAGATGGATCTGAAAAGGGTTTCATTGGAATAGATACGTTACAAACTTTTGGGAAATCGGTCGAGCTTTATGGTGAAACTTATTACGAGACTGAATTATCAAGTCTGTTATATAGAAATGGCCAAGCCCCGTTTTTTTCAACGTTTTTATTTTTAAATCCGCTGTATATGCACAAGGATTGTACTTAGGACAATGGTGCCAATACACGAATTGAAATCTTGTAACATATCCGGTAATTCCATGTTTTCGAGTTCAAAAACACTGAAATGTTTCCAAAATTGTCAACATTTTTCTCAATTTCGATGTAAATGTTTTCAAAAACAGTTTTGTTCGAAATGGGTAAAAAGGTTGACGACTTTGGAAACATTGCAATGTTTACGAATTCGAAAGCATACACCCAGAACTGGGCGTCGGCATATGAGAGGATAAAGAGCACGATTCGGTAGTAAAATGGTTCTGTTTGCGGACGGAGAGGATAAATCCCAAAATTACCGAGAGTACTTTACTAATGGTTTCAAAAAAAAAAGGTGCCCGTACCGAGACTTGAACCCAAGACCTTCGGCATTGTGAACCGTGCCTTTGCCGTATGGGCCACCATGGTTCGGTGACAAAGTGGCGGTCATTTGTCCGTATAAGCCACTCAATGGGATGAACTGTTTCAATGAACGAATGAACACACGAGAGGACTATACTCATGCAAAATAGAAATTTCCTCACGTTTCTTTTCGGGAGGACTATCCGCTCGGTTTTTCGTTTTTTCGTAGAGTTACCGGATATGCTTAAAAGTTAAAATCTGTGGAGGGGGATTTTTTTGTAAAATTGTCTGGAGAGTCGCTTCCCGCAATTTTCGTGAGGCTTTTTGCAACATCTTTGGCTATTTTCACAAAAAAAAATCAAACGGAAGAAAATCGTGACATCACCTTAAAATGTTATATTTTAACATTTGAAATAAAAATAAAATTCATTGAAGTGGCGTATTTTTTTCTTTCAGTGTATTTTTTCAAAAAGCAAAAATTGACGTTCTAGTTTGTCTTTGTCCACTTTCTCGAGATTGGGGAATTTTGTGTTTGAATGGTATTAAATCCATAAATTTTGGAGAACGTCACTTTTCATTATACGAAATTGGGCATATCTCTGCTTATATTAAACCGAAATTGATACTTTTCCGATAGAAATTGTTCGATCGTTTTGGGGTTTCCAGCTTGGATTTTGGGGTTCTTTCAAAGAAAGCTATAAATCTGGAAAATTAGTTTCGGAATCTTTTTATTTGAGGTTAAATATGGGTCAAATATGTAATTTTGAGTCCCTCAGGTCATTATCATAAGAAGTTTGATACATGAATGTATAAGAATCCATCAATTTTCAGCAACTTTTCTGAAGAAAAATCCAATAAAAACAAAAAAAAAACTGACGAGATATTTCGAAGGACCTCGCAAAAAAATGTGAAAAATACAAAACTGTTAATTACAGGCTAGAAAAATTAATAAAATATAAAATCGAAGCAAAATAAGCGCTTTTTTTAAGATTTTAAGAAAAATTCTAACTTTTCCTTAGGATTGAAGTCTAGTTGTGTAACAACTATTCAACGCACAATTCCATCTAACTTAATCTTCATCAGTGAGCAAATTGAACAAGAATTTCCAGTTTGCAGCCTGGTTGGGTCCATTGTGGTCTCATAGGAATTCCCCACTCAAATAAACTCGTTGCAGTACCCAGGCTTCGACGAACCATTTAGCTGCAACCGTTCCATTCCGGCACAATCACCATTCGCAGTAAATGTTAATGGTCGAAATCAATTTTCCATTTACCGCAGCGCGACGCCCAAATCGATTCCATTTTATTGCCACCATTCAAAAGTGTGGACTCGCATGAAAGGGATAGGGTAAACGGGGTGATGTTGGACGGGAAAATTGTTTTGAAAATGTAAAAGGGCTATTTCCGGTAACTTTCAAAGCATACAATGTTCGATGTAATTCAGTATAGCTTCCCGTGAAACCGTCAGTTTGACTTTTTGTTTGAGCAATCAAGCTTCAATCAATGCAAACAAAGCGACGGCTATTTGGCGCACAAAGCTGTAATCAGATCGTAGGTGGAGTAATTATATTTGCCACCCACACTACCCGTGCGACGAACGGTACATTCAGTAATTTGCCCGGAAGAGGGTAAATTAATATCGGTATTTTGTGTGTGTAAGAGATATCATCAGTTATGAAAGGGAAAAACTGACGTTTTTCTTCTTTGTTTTCAAGTCAATATTTTTTTCCTACCTACCAAATAGGATCATTTTTCCATCGCTCAGGTTGATGTTGGAACAATGGGTATACAATATTATATTCAACTAAAATAAAATGCATATTGTTTGAATATAACCTCAATATCAAGTTGCTTATTGCTGGTTATGTTTTTTTCTTCCTTGAGTATTTTTTTGCCATCATTTTAAAATATTAAAATGTGCACAATTCGCATGTTTGTGCATCCATGCCCGTGTTGATATACGTTTCAAATTTCTCTGCCATTCCCTGCAATCCAGTCTGCATTCTCAGTGGCTACACGTACTGTGGTCAGCAGAGATGAGCAACAATTCCTGAAACCGAAGTCTTGCTCGAGGATATGCAAACCACGTGCTGGAAATGAATTTTGTGCAGGATACTTCTCTCTCTCTATTTTTGGGGTTTTTGGGTTGTTTTCCATTTGAGTCATATTTCGGACGAATTGCTTTCTAATTGGATTTCCAGGAAGAGGGTCTTGTTTTTGAAAATGAACTTTAAAATTCCAGCTTCAGGATTGTTTCGTCAACTAGTTTTTATGGGACGCAGCTGGAGGGACATGCTCGCACGTACTACCACTCCGACATTCATCTGCCACCTCCGTAAGGGGGGGTCGCCCACGTGTTCACAATTTACAGCTTCAATTTGTATGCAAAACTTGGTCGAAACGTAACCCGGGCTGCCCGTACATCACCTCCAAAGTGTGTGTGTGTGTGTGTGTGTGTGTGTGTGTGTGTGTGTGTGTGTGTGTGAGTACGTACCCTTATGTCATCACATCGAGCAGCTCCAGCCAGCTAGGAAGGATTAGAGAAAAAGCTCAGCTCCGTGGATGGGGTGAAAAGTTGTGCTTTTCGTCCTTCTGGGAAATGCACAGTATTTCGTTTCGATTTGCTTCGGTCCGGTTAAATGATAGATGAAATGGAAATTGAAATTTCTCGTTCGGTTGGCGTGGAGTGAAGTTCATTTCAGATTTTAAATTGAGTAAAAACCGCAAAACCAGTGCATCCAATTTGGCGATGCAGAAAGGAAAGTTTCGTTCGATTCGAGAAGCAGGACAGAACCTTTGTGGTCAGTTAGAAGAGGAGATTTATGGAAATTGGATTACTGGGAGGAAGTGTTCGATACGCACTTTCTGTGGTTGCTGCAAATGCATTGGGAATTGGGAATGTTTTATTTATTACACAGTGAATTAAGTTGCAACATGAAAATTTAAAATTTCACCTGGATTAGTTATAAAATCAAATGACTCGGAAAAAATATTGAGCTTTATAAGCTTCTGATGTGAACTTACTAATTTTTCTGACACAATATCTTTTAGACAGATTTTTTAATTTTACATCAGAAACTTAATGAAGTTGTGATTGTAATTGTAATAATGTTGAAACGATATTCCGCTATAACTGTTTATGAGTGTAAGGAAGTAGTGTGGAATTGAATTAAACTTTAGGAAGGAATAAAAAAAGCAATTAGAGGAATCGGTAACACTAGTTTTCACTTACTAACACGCTTACCGTTTAGCGTTTTATTTTTATTTGTTTTATTTTTACTGCAATTTAACTTTTCTTTTTTTTCAATTATTTTCAAATGTTTATTCAACTTACAAGTATATGGAGGATTTTGAACTTAACACGAAAATAACGAGCAATTACATGCCAAATAGGGAATCGGTTGTTCTCGACCCTCTTCGATATCAATGAAACTTTGTAGTCATGTTATCCTAGGTTTATAAAGCCATTTTTTATGTGTGGAGCTAGTTGTACTCGAGAATTACAATTGAGAATTTTTTTTTGTATTTCGTAATTTAAATATTGCTGTATCTCGAGAGCCGCGTCATTCTATCTTAAATAGATCAAAGACAAACTTGTAGGAACTTTGACGAGCTTTTAAAAAATATATTGAACGAAAAAAATATGCTACTTCTGTGAGATTTTTTGATTTTTTAAGTTGGAATGTCAAAGGAGAATGGGCAGATTTGGTCCAAGGATGTACACAGACTGGAAAAACTTTATTCGAAAGATCTCGCCGGGACATGAAAAAAAGTCTAATGGACGAACTCTCTAAAGCCCGGGGTTCAAAAGTTACAAGTTGGTGGAGTTTGAGTATTTTAGGTTAAAATGTACAAAAAATCGTATTTTTGCTATTTCTAAAATCATTCATAAAATCCTAATTTTATTATGGATTTAAATCATCTTGACTTCATTCGACGCGCATCAGCAAAAACTATAAGTTCTGATATGTTTTAGCATGGTTGAAACATGACTTCTCTTGTCTTTATCCGTTTAAACCGTTTGTGTAAGATGTTTACCATAAAAACAAGTCGAAACTTGAAGATTTTGAAAACTGATCCTACCCAGACTGCTTCAGTTAGTATGGAAGGCTACAGTGCATTGTTGTAACAACTTATTGAGATGTTCTGGCTCATCCAAGAACTCCTTGGAGTTAAGACCGGTGGGTCTACCGCCGTAACAAGCAAGAGGTCAGTGATTTTTTACCACTAATCATAACCGCATAGCTTCAGTGAGGTATGGTAGACTACTTTGTTAATGTTTTGAAATGTCCCGGATCATTCTAGGACTAGTTAAGATCTGTGGGTCTACTACCGTAACTAGCAAGATGTCGACCGGTATTGCCCACGGATCATACCCGCATAGCTTCAGAGTAGGTTAGACTACTTTGTAAATGACTTGGGCTGTCTTGGATCACCTAAGGACTCCCTGGAGTTATGATCTGTGGCTGTTAACTCCAGTGAGTCCTGGGATGACCCAAGACATCCCAACACATTAAAAAAGCAGTCTACCATATGCGGGTATGATCAGTGGTCAAAACAGGTAGAAATCTTGATTGTCACGGTGGTAGACCCACAGCTCTTAACTTCAGTGAGTCCTAGGATGACTCAGGACATTTCAAAACATTAACAAAGTAGTCTACCATACCTCACTGAAGCTATGCGGTTATGATTAGTGGTAAAAAATCACTGACCTCTTGCTTGTTACGGCGGTAGACCCACCGGTATTAACTCCAAGGAGTTCTTGGATGAGCCAGAACATCTCAATAAGTTGTTACAACAATGCACTGTAGCCTTCCATACTAACTGAAGCAGTCTGGGTAGGATCCGTTTTCAAAATCTTCAAGTTTCGACTTGTTTCTATTGTAAGCCTATTTCACAAACGGTTCAAACGTATGAAGACAAGAGAAGTCATGTTTCAATCATGCTAAAACATATCAGAACTTATAGTTTTTGCTGATACGCGTCGAATGAAGTCAAGATGATCGAAATCCGTAATAAAATAAGGTTTTTATGAGTGATTTTAGAAATAGCAAAAATACGATTTTTTGTACATTTTTACCCAAAATACTCAAACTTCAACAACTTGTAACTTTTGAACCCCGGGGTTTAGAGAGTTCGTCCAGAAGACTTTTTTTCATGTCTCGGCGAGATCTTTCGAATAAAGTTTCTCCAGTCTGTGTACATCCTTGGACCAGCTCCCATACAAATTTGCCCGTTCTTCTTTGAAGGCGAGCCCATGTAATATTATTATGCAAACCCAAAATATGACCATAAATCGACAATTTAACACTAAGGCTCAATTATGAGAGCAGATTCAGATTCAACGGGCAAAATTACATGAAAAATCATATAGTTGGACAATTTTCGAATTTCTTTGGGGTGGTTCCACAAACTTTTTCCTTGAAAATTAGACATTTTCAAATGAAGATATCTCGAGTTTAAAGAAAAACACCCCTGATATTTTTTAGCGCTTGTCGATCTAGCACTCCCCTTCCGAATGCAACCCTGGCGTTTAAAATTAGGCTTGCGCTTTTTCGAGAAATTCAAGTTTTAATATTGCATATTTTTTACCTTAAAATGACTGTAACTTTTGATCCTTAAGACCAAACTGACTTGTCAAAACAATGTTTGTCTTTTAGAGCTTTAAAAGTGTTCCGAACATCACTTTTCTCTAAAATGTAACCCAGAATTGCTACGTTCAAAAAACTTATTTTTGAAAGTTTGCTCAGATAATTTCTTTAAATTTGGTCGTAGAAGACGTAGATGGCAAGATTTAATTTTGGTGTCTTCGACAAAGTTTTTGGCAAGCCTAACAATTTTCTGCAAGACAAAAAATCCCAAAAAAAAACCTTAAAAGTTAAATTTTTAAAATCACCCTGATTGTGCACCACCCTAATTTTCAACCAAACCAAAAGTTGCCCCTTTCCATTTGCAACAACTCTTCTGAAGACACCAAAGCTCCAAAACTTCACAATTTTTCGGAAAATCCATTTTCAACTTAATTTTGCCATCTGGACCACTGTGCAAAGACTCTTATGTGAAATTTTCTGGAGAATCAATTCCCGCGATTGGTTTTTGAAAATTTTAATGTTTAGAGCATTAAAAAGAAAACGGTTTTAGTAAATAATTTTTGTATTTTTTTTTAAGGTTAGTTGCTCAATCCTAAATTTTACGTGAGGCTTTTTGCAAAAATCAAGGCTATTCCCACAACAAAAAAAACGAAGAAAAAATCATCTCCAAATTTGACTTTTAAATCAAAAAATCTAAAAATCTCGTATCCGAGGATTTTTTTCTTTCAGTGTTATTTTTCAGAAAGCCCGTCAAATTACCTACAAGTTAATCTTTGACCACTTTTTGATAGAATGCAATGGCTACGAGATACAGTAAAATTAAAATTACGAAATACAAAAATATTTAAATTCCTTACGACCTTCTCAAATGTCATTCTCGATATAAACATACATGGCTTAATAAGCCTAGGATAACTTGTCTGCAAGGTTTCTTTGATATCAGAGAGGGTCGAGTAAAAAAGTAAAGTGGTGATAAAAAAATCTGTTTTTGGCTGGAATTGCTCTAACATAACGCAAATATAAGCAGATACAGCCGATATGGGGTGAATAAGGTGGTAATGCCTTAACGATGCACATCAACCAGAGCTTTTGCATCAAGATTTTTGTTTGTGCGCCCCTTATAGAAAATTTCTGCCAAATATCCATTGTTTGTTCCACACTAAACAAGGTATTAACATAAATCTAAAATACAATTCAAGTTTAGGCAAATTATAATGCCAAAAATAAGAGATCTTATTCTTGTTTTTTCAATATTCACTAATTTACCAATTTTTTTTTGTATTCCCCAACGTGGTATTTATTTTGCCATGATTTTAATCAACCAACAATTTTTATCAGTATTTGCAAATTTTTTTTTGCATACCACAACTTGAAAATCCGCCAAAATCAATTTCCACCCCACAATCATTTATTTAGCTCACACAAAAAACAGTAATCACCAGCTTTGGAAAAACCCGAACGCAAATCCGCGGCGGTGGTTGTGTGTTTTGTGTGATTTTTGCGGGTATTTAAATTTGCAGCTAGGTAAATACTTCCCGCGTATTCTATTCATTCCTAAGCTTTTTTCATCCAATGCCTTTGTGAGAGTAACACATTGGTGAGAAACGCTTTTCCATTTCAGTAATCGTTTTAAATTTTGTTCATTTTTTTTTCATTTGTTAGATTTTGTTTTATTTTTACAGAATAGATTTAAATTTCAAGACAGATATTTTTGGGTAAGTTAAAAATTCTCAACTCTCCCCTATTTTCTAAAAAAGGGGAAAATCCCTAAGTCAAATTCGCGTGTGTGGCTTTGGCAAGTGATGGATTGGATTAGTTTTTGTAGGGGGACGATTGTATTTTGTGTGTGGGAAAATATGATGAATTTGGTCCCTTTTTTGCATGTGCGAGTGTGTCCCTATGAAGAGGATTTTGCAGTTGTTGTGCTAGGGGAAAAAGTCTGGGAAAATCTCTACCGAGATGGGCTGGCTAAAATATGAATATGGTGTGTGTGGCTTGCCTACATTTTAATAGGATTTTCCAGCGATACGAAAGCCAGTTTCGGGCTTCAGATTGATTTCGACAAAGTTCACTGGAATGGAGCTGATTGCCGTTTTGATTAGGGTTTTATTATTGAAGAGGATTGATATCACGCAAATATTTAGTTGATTTTGCACGAACTTTTTCGCGAAAATTGCAGCTACGCAAAACTTTACCAACTATATCGTCGAATTTTCCATTTTGCCAAAGGCTAAGACGCCTTGACGAACTAATTGATTGGCACTCTTGGTTGCGCTTTTCAGCTCAACGGACAAGTTTTGCCCGGAAAGGGACAAGTTTGACGCCATTCTGCACCAAGAGCGGGGGCGTTTCTTGGTTTGGTTGGTTGGAAAACTTGCTCAATTTGCCCCCAAGTTGATAGCTGAGCGTCGTCTGCTGATGTGAACTTTGAACCGTTTGCTGTTGTTTGACTTTTAGCATTTCTTCGGAATATCTTGCGACTTGTGGGTAACAAGAGTTTTAAGAGCTGTTAGTAAGATGAAAAATATTATTGATTTTTTTCAAGTGTTTATATTTATGAAAAAATAAAACAAATCATGTGAACAAATATTGTCCCAATTAACCCCACTTTGCCCACACTTTCCACACACATTTCCAAACGTGCCAACTCAAGACCACATCATCAAGCTGCACTTGTCGTCGGCGCAAACTTTTCCGATCCCGATCCGACATTTGTGCATCGTAGATTTTCGCCACTTTGTAAGCTTTCCTCCGCCTGAAAGTAAACTTTTAATTGGTCCTGAATGCACTAATTAATTTAAGGGGGTTCTGACCGCGGACACTGCAGCAAACATAACTCCCTCTTTAAATTAGTGTTGTATGTGGGTTTCGAGTGGAAATAACCAAATTAGTGCCAATTTGCACTTCGTTAATTTGTTGACGTTGAGTTTCAGAAAGTTTTTCAAGCTTATTGGATTGCGCCCTTCAAAATGTGGCTTTTGTGTGGAGGATATCCAATAAAAGCTAATTAATAAGATTAATTTGCATTTCACCAACAGTTGCGAAAAAAACGAGTCGCACATTCAGGCCGAAACCCCGTTCTCAGAGGAATACAAGTATAATTTAATTTGGATATACAGCCGGCATCCAGCGTTGTTTAAATTAAATCATTAATTATCCTGCTGTCCTCTCGCTCACATTTTTTTTGCATTTTCCAGCATCATACACACTGGTGACTGGTCGTTGGCCGTGCCACCACACGAGCACTGACTTTAAACTTTCGACCGTGGGTGGGTGGGATGGAAGGTGGATTGTGGGAGGTATGGTCGCAGCGTGGACCAGCTGGAACTTCCCATTTCATTATCCCTAACGACCGGCCAGCCCACCCACCGGCAAACTGGCAGTCGGTTTCGCTTCCGGATTTTGCAGCGTTGAAAAGGAATTAGTCAATGTTTTTACTTTGTTTTTATTTCTGATTTTTTTTAAAGTTTGCGTATGCAAAATAACATAAGAAAAAACTTTTTAAATGGAATTGCTTGGAATGTTATCCTTATTTTGGTTATTGAACACAACTTAAACATAAAATAAATAAAAGTTAAATATTGTTTGTTTACATAAATTACTTGTGTGCTTTGAATAGGTTAAACAGTTGTAGTTTTGCTAGGTTAAGATAGACTTTGATGAAAGAATATTAGGGCGCTCAGAATATAGAACTTTTTTTCAAATCCTCGCTCCACAAGCTGAATACCGTTTCTTGAGCTATTTTAGGACTCTGGGCCAAATATGAGCAAAATCGATCAACATTTACCCATTACTTGAAGGTGACGTTTGTATTGGAAAAATCGGTAAAATGTATGAAAACCCATTTTTTTCTCGGATTGTCTGCAGTTTGTTTCTAAAATTGAGTTATTAGCAATTTTAATAGTAATTTTTGTATGAACAAATTTTTTTTCGACAGCATCAGGCTTTTGTTTCAATAGGTTAATCTTAAACAATGACGCTCAAAATTGGCACAAATAATTTGCATTTGCAGTAGGGTGCCCAGAAAAAATGACCCCCTGCTCCTCAAGCGGAAAACGGTTTATTGGGTTATTTTAAGCATCTGTGCAAATTTTGAGCGAAATTGGTTGAGATTAACCCATTGATACCTGAGCCTATAGTTGTTGAAAAAAATGTTTTTCATGCAAAAATGACTTTTTTTAATCGCTAATAACCTTTCAAGATCAAGTTTTACGGCTTTGGTATGTTCTACAAAGTTGTAGAGCATTAAATTTTCAATGAGAATCTCACTTTTGGAAATATTTGGAAGAAAGTAGTGCAACGTGCACGTGTTACGGTTTGGTCCGTAAGAAAATTGGGTTTTCCATACATTTTTGTCGATTTTCCCCATACAAACTTAATCATCGAGTATCAATGGGTAAAAGTTGACCGATTTTGCTCATATTTGGCCCAGAGTCCTAAAATAGCCCAAGGAACAATATTCAGCTTGTGGAGCGACGTGCACATATTATGTTGACCATAATCCATATAAAGTTTTGCGCTTGTGGAGCAGGGGGTATTTTTTATGGGCACCCACATAAATATAATAATTTGATAACTAGGCATTACCCGATTGCATGCAAACAAATCTTGTTTTGTAATCAAAATTGGATAACAAGCTAATAGCAGTCTTCAAGAGAAATATTTTTTAAAAGTATAAAGTAGGAAAAGTTAAAGTTTTTTAGGTGTTGAAAATTTTAAAACCACAATTCTTGATCATTTAATCAAAAAATTATCAATATGAACATGAGTTATTCCACCTCAAACGTACATAGCACTCGAAATCATCATTTTCTGATCATCTCAAATTTGGTAGACTGTTGATACAATCACATAACTAATTCCGAATTTCATCCAACCGTTCCCACCACCTTTTTCGTGTAAATCCTTCAATTTTCACACTGCGTTGTCTCCAGAACCACTTATCGTAGAAGGTTTATTCGGAACTAATCTTTAAAAAAGGACGTAGAATCGATTCATGCAGTTCATTTTTAGATCAAAAATTAAGACTTGTTGATCAGCTTTCAATTATAGCGCCTGGAAAATGAATAAGATATTTAAAAAATCCAGATTTCAATGTAAATAGACATGCAACCGCTAGAAATCGATGCCTCTGTGCTCTCTTGTACTAAGCTTGGGATTCCTATCTAGTTAGTATAAAAGTGCACAAAGGCATTGAAATGCTATCCGGTGCAGTTTCTTGCGTTAAATACGCCATTTTAAGCATGTCTGGAAATTGCGATTCAAACTTTTTTTAAATTTATGTCCAAGGCTCAAAAGGGGAACGGTGTTATTTGATAGAGCTCGGAAATTAACTATAGCTCGTTGAACTTTTACTGACAGCGTGATCGTTCTTTGGATGGAAATGTCATTTGAAACAGACGAAGTTGACCCGCGAAAATTCCGAACTCAACATTCAAACAGCCGGGCTGTAAGTGTGATGAGAGCAGTCATTTGAATGCTGTCATGGGGATGGTAATAGACATTTCTGTAGAATTCAAACGAAAGAGCTCTGCGCGAATGAGAGAGGTAGGAGAGTCAAATGACTGTATGAGAGTTTTTGCGTTGCGTTGCGTTCGTTCGTTCAGATGTTTGTGAGCAAGAGCAAGGTAGGGAAAGGTGGGGCAAGACGACCATATGGGGCAAGAGGAACAATCGCTCGTACGGCCGTAATTTTTCAATTTTGATTATTTACGGTATGAGGAATTGTTGCTAGCAATGCAATTAGCTGATTCTACTACCACATAACCGCCAAAACGACGTAAACGCCACGGGGCATAAGATTTAATGAAGTTTTTTTTCAAAACCTTTGTTTTCTTATAATATTTGGATAGCACAAAATAAGGCTTAGAGTTCGTTTTAAGGCTCATTTTATCAAAATGCTATTTTTCCTGGATTAGTAGTGTCCTTACCAATGACTTGCACCTATTATAAAGTATGATTTAAGTTTTGGTTATTTTTGCTGAGAGCTTTTAAAAAATCTTGTTCAGGTGGGGCAACTGTACCATATGGATTTTTAGTATGGAAACAATTACGAATTGCTGCAACAACATATTTTATTGGGAAATAAATACATAAAAGTACTTAAAAACTGATAAAAAATTGTTTAAAAAATTGTCCATGCAAAATATAGTGATATTATGCAAATTTCCTTTTTTTTATCTAAATAATAATTTTTTTTTTCGTAAAAACGATCAAATTTTTAGTAAAATATTATTATTTAATCTAAAAATGAAAGAAACGTTTCAAATACATGCTAATCTGATGTATCTGAGTGATAACAGTTCAATTGTTAGCAAATTAACATGTTGTTTAATGCATTGTTCCTCTTGCCCCAACGGGTTGTTCGACTTGCCCCACTAGTTGAGAAGAACGTTGCTCCTTCTTCAAAGAAAAATTGATAATTTGGAAAATCTTATGAAAAACCCTCTGGCTTGATTCTTTAGGCAATAATAAGTAACTGTGACAACTTTGAGCCAAATCGGTTAAGGTTAAGGGGTCGCTTTTTATCGTTTAAGTTTATATGGTTTTACATTTATATGGTTTATATGGTTATATGATAATTTTTTTCTTCAAATGGTTTTTTTTCTTCAAATGGTTGTTCTAAAAATACGACGTGTACCAAAAAAAAGTTAAATGATTTAATCATATTTTTTGCAGTTTCGTTTTGAGATACTTTTTCTATCGTTCTGTATTGACTACTTATCATTATAATATAATAATAGTGCTTAAATAGTAGTTTATGCAACAAGTTCCAATAAGAGGATTTTTTTCAGCACGAGTCGTACATTTATCCAACGAGGTTCTTGACGAGCTATATATCAAGTTTTGCAACGAGTTCCATACAACATTTTTTGCAATTCCGAAAAACACCCATTGAGTGAAATTTTAAGCCAAATTTAAAGTCAAATTTTGTCAATAAATCGTTTTAATAAAAAAAATTGTTGCTTTTCGAAACAAGTGCTGAAAAGTTCAACTTATCAGTGCTGAAAAATAGAACTTTTCAGCATTTATTTTGAAAAGTGTATTCGATTCTTTTATTTTTGGTACAGAAAAGTAGGCTATTTCGTTGTTCAAGAATGACAGGAAAAGTAAGTAGTTTCACGACGGAATTGCAAAAAGTTCATTATAGCACTCATGTGTGTGCTTAAAAGTTGAACTTCTCAGCACATGTTTCGGAAAGTAATACTTTTGACATGACTTTGGTTATTTGAGTTTTCCAAACTTCGGACTGTGTGGATGATTGTTTATTGACAAGAAAACCTGAAAAAATAAAAATTTTGAAAAATACTTGGGGAATATGAACTTTCAAGTTAAGAGGATCGATTTTTTTTTGCGTCTTGACCTTTATTTTATCATGTATTTTACACATTTTATTTGATGCAGTGCTTCAAAAGTATTGATACATAATCTAAAAAAACATAATTATAAAATATTTCTTCAAAATCTAATTCCTACTGTGCACCCCTCGCCACGTTATGCTGTGGATAGCGGTTTGACAGTTGGGCGGGTAAAGCAATTTGGACCACCGTTGGTGTTATGCTGCTGTTATGCTTTCCAGCTTATTTCCGCGAATAAGCAAGCAAACGCAAATTGTGAAGGACGGCCGTGATGATGTTTGCCCAAGCCCAATCTGGGTAGGGTTGAGGAAAAAAGGGATTTTGTTTATTGGAGGGTTAAATTATATGGGATACAATTAGAATAATTATGCAGTTTTGGGATTTGTGCGGTAAGAGGTTTTTAATGAGTTTATATCTAGAAATAGATATTTAAAGGATTGAAAATTGATGTGCAATTTGTTTTGTAATCGGTAGTCGATGTAAAAATGTTTTACATTGTTCTGGTTTACGTTTTAGAACAATAAAATTTCGTTTTGATACTTTTGAAAACATATCCAGTATTTTGACATTTTTTTGGTTTGAAAAAAAAAGTTAAATTTAGAAAAAAGGGCTCTGGAAAATAATATCAAGTATAAACGTGTTACTAAGTTGACCTGAAAAAAGTGTCATAATGATGGCGCTTTCCACTCTCCTCGTAAATCCTCGCTAGGAAAAGGATTAAATCACAGTGGGTCACGCGTGGCAGGTGCAGTTAAGCACCACCCGTGGGAGAGACATTAAAAAAGGTCAGTTAGCCGCTTAATGGACCATCCGTGGCTGACCACTTCTAGCAAAAAAATAAATAAATAGAAAATAGAGAAAAATGACTTTTGTTTTAGAAGAGCCTGTAATTATTTTTTATTTAAGAGAAAACCTTGAAACATAGATCAAAATAAAGTGTATTTAACTTTAACCTAACCGGCGTGGCAAACCTAGTTGGACAAATGAAAAATCTTCTTTTTGCACTTTTCTTTCGAATTTTCAGCAAAGTAACCTAGTAAAGAAATTAAAAGTTTTATTTTCCAAGTATTATCTGTTCAGCAACTCATTGCAAGAACGGCAAAAGGGCCACAATCCTGAGGGCATCAAATGACAAATAATCTCCACATTTAATCGCTTTAATGTAATTTCCTCTTTGCTTGTACTGGCTCCAAAGACTCTACCCAAAGTGGTGCCCTGGCCACGCAGTGTGGCCATCTATAGCCCAGGCAAAAGTAGAGCAAACTCTTACCCCACTACCCTAGAACAAGCTTGCCAGGCCGGTAAGGACAAGATATAACAAAAAAAAGCTTATTAAACGCCAAGTGCTGCCTGTCTCATCCCAAGAGAGATCCTTTTGGCTTCTTGTCTTCCAGGCTCGGGGGACAACCCTGCAGCAGAGCATAATTTATTTGAGTATCTTCTGGCCATTTGGAGCTCTATGTATAGAAAGTAGTGAAATTTCATGACTTTCGGCGACGGTGACGACGACTCTCGGTCCATTCCGAACAGAGTGCAATTGCAAGCTTGCTTTTGGAACAAGTGCCCTGAATGCATCGAGGGTAATTAAATTAGTTGAAACTTATCCCCGAGATGTTTAATTTTGTTGGCGATGGGGAAACTTTAGCTAAATTGCTTCTACCACTTGTGATTAATTGCAGTCTCGGATAAGGCTCTCTCGGTACACACGCCGACTCGAGTCGTGAGTTTGAATAATTCATGATTTTCAATCAAGGCTCGAACGATGCCGGTCGTTGACAGAGTTTAAAAGGTCCACCATCGGCGATGATTGTTATTCAAAGATGCTGCTGGAAGTTGACAGGTTCACCTTTGGCCTTAGGAAAACCCTTCTTAATGGGGCTTCTTCCGTCCCCGGTGGAGCGGCAGTCCAGTTGGGGTTTAATCTTAAGATGACATTCTGATGAATGGAAGCACTTTGAACGAGGGTTCATTGTTCGGTCGGGAAAGTTTCTGTGGGAAAGCAGGTGTTTCCTTGGAATGGTTGAAGAAAAAGTTGTTTAAAGTTTGTTTGGTGTTTTGAATGGGCAAACTACTAGTAGTTTACGTTTTCTGGGATAAATGAATGTAGTTGAGATAGATTTAGTTTTCTAGGAAAATGAAGGAAAAGTGACATTTAGAAAATGTATAAGCTTTTGTTTAAATTTTCATTCATTTATGCCGAAGGATAAATGGGATAAGAAAGTTCAAATCATTCATGATGGTTTCCCTGGAAATGGACCATCCATAAACCATGTGGACACTTTTACGGAAATTTCAGACCTCCTTGTGCACAATTGTCCAGAAAAGAAATATGAGTCTTGGACAACCACAAACCAAGAAACAGAAAAATGCATCACCAAGTGTAGAGTCCTATTCAAAACATGTTGTATAAGGAATGCCAAAATATTGTCAGGGAATAAAATATTTCTTTGAATGAAACATCATGGCAATGGCTAAAATGTCAACAATTTGAATCAATAAATACAACATTTTGATCCTTTCTGTTGGATGTTGAACTATACTGTTATCCACCATGGAATTCTCCCCATGAGAGTTGATGCCGAATCTAGTGTTCACCACATCCTTCATTCCAACGTGACAGCAATATTTTCCAGAAGGTGATTTGTTGCCTGTATGTGTCCAAGCACACCAGCAAGCTTTCTCCCACTGTAATCGCCACGTCTGATTGAGGCTGCCAATTTTTCCGATCAACTCATTTTCCCCCATGAACTTTGAAGTGTTTTCACTCGAAGAGATGGATATTGGTAAAATTTATGACTTTTCCCGGCAAAGTAAAAAAATAATGTTAAAGTGATCAATTTTCAATTTGTTGTCGCTGAAGTCTGAAGCTCACAAACACATTTATTATTACTTCTACTACACTCACACTTCGTCGCTGTCGTGCTAACTTGTCACACGTGCATTTTAAGCGAAATTGATTTAATATCGCCATTTAGTGCAGCTCACAATGCCTCACCTTTTGACCTTCACAGATCATCAAAATTCGATTTCAATTCTAAGATAATCAATAAAAACCGAAAAAAACTCCCTGCATTGTTGTCACTTTTCATATGAAAGAAGTTTCAACCTTGTCGTGCTATCTTGACACAGCCTGAAAATTGATATTAGTGCGACAATTGGCCAAAGGGATTTCAGGTCAGAACGCGATTGACACAAGTACGAGCTCGACTACCGTAAACATTTGTATTTATAACTCGGGACTCCAGCAACCAAATTCAACCAAACTTCAGGACAATGCACAGAATGGTCAACAAAACAAAACCAGTTTGTTATTGTTTACATTGTGTGCTCTCGTTTTTGTTCACTCAAGGTCAAACATTAAAACGCGTTTTTCTCGGAACGTCAAAAAGCGACGTGCGACAAGTTAGTACGAGAGCGTCGACTTGCAATCACGCGTCGGGGATGATGTCTGTAACAGTTACAAGGGGGTGATAAATGGATATTTCCCGCCGAACGGAGACTTCATCGTGTGAACTTTTCAGATGTAACATAATCTCCATTGTGTTACACAAGGACCTTTTCCTCCGTACGTGTCCGCTCATGTGCCCGGGTACACGTAGATTCAGTATCTGGGAAAGTGGCAGTGATTATAAGTGACTAGATGGGGCTGGAGCCGGTGATGATGATGATGATGTCGGGTACGGTGGAGCTTTTTCATATTTTTAGTCTTTTTGACGCAAAGTGATGAATAAGGAGTTCGTCATAACTGTACGAGAGGCCTTTGTTCTTGGCAACGGGGGCGTGATCAAATTGCGCTTTTATCAAGTTGTAACGTGTCCTTCCGGCAAGGGAAAATGACACTTCAGTTTTCTTTTGAATAGAAATGTTAGTTAATTGTAGATTGAACTGTATTTTTTCGGATCCACAATTTTTGCTGAAATTAGCTCGCCGTTATATAGAAAATTTAAAAAATAATCAGATCAAACCAGATATTTTTTGTGCCTTTTGGGTTGCGTCCACACTGCGCATTAAATTTCAATTTTGTATGTAATTCTTATTATATGAGAAAACCTACATTGTTGTTTTTTAACTTTTGCAGTTTTATTTTGAATTTCATTTTGAATTCAACACAATAGCGTTAACATTGAGAAAATTCTCTAAAATTTTCCCAAGAAAAGTATGGTGCTACCTTGCACGCTGAATCTTTTTTTTGTTGGTAAACTTTAAAAAAAATGTTTTAACCTTTCTAGAGAATGGGTAATTCTCTACCAAGTCACACGAAATCGGGAAAAGTTGCCCCGACCCCTCTTCGATTTGCGTGAAACTTTGTCCTAAGGGGTAACTTTTGTCCCTGATCATGAATCCGAGGTCCGTTTTTTGATATCTCTTGACGGAGGGGCGGTACGGCCCCTTCTATCTTTAAATATGCGAAAAAAGGGGTGTTTTTCAATAATTTGCAGCCTGAAACGGTGATGAGATAGATATTTGATGTCAAAGGGAATTTAATGTAAAATTAGACGCCCAAATTAATGGCGTACTAAGAATTCCGAAAAAAATTATTTTTCATCGAAAAAAGCACTAACAAAGTTTTAAAAACTCTGACATTTTCCGTTACTCGACTGTAAAAACTTTTGGGACACGTCATTTTATGGGAAATATAATAAACTTTTCGAAACGAAACACCAAATTTCTATCTCATCACCGTTACAGGCTACAAATTATTGAAAACACCTCTTTTTTCGCATGCTAAAATATTGAAGGGGTCGTACCGCCCCTCCGTCACGAGATATCAAAAAACGGACCTCGGATTCGTGATCAGGGACAAAAGTTACACAAGCGTTCATGAAAATGAGAACCACGAATAAAGTGTTCAAATCCCATGGTACGATTTTGAAAAACGTACCATGGAATTTGAACACTTTGTTCGGGGTTCCCATTTTCATGAACGCTTGTTCACGATTTTGGGAACTCTTTTTTCTCCGTGTATGATTTATTATTTCATTATCATTTTGTGGGATAGCCGGAAATCCTCGAAATGTTCTCACGAACTTTGACATTCCTAATGAATTCGCGTGATTTTTCAAAAACGATAACTCGTTAGCATACAAATGCATACCTACAGAGTACTTTCAATTCAGAATAAAACCAGAGTAGATCAACTACCAGCTAAACATTATGATATTCAAAATTTGGAATTCAAATCAAAACTTTTAAAAGTATTGATCTAAAGACATCAACATAAAAAAAGTATTGCAAATAAAATTGAAACATTCGTTTGAATGTAAATTTAATGAAATTCAATTCAATTGCAGGAGCAATACAAATTTTTAGGTTTTGAAAAGTTTTTGAAAAAAATTGTCATTTAAAAACCTGTGCTGATTTTTTTATTTTCCATTAAATTCATTATTTTTTTACTTGCAAATAATCCATTTACAATAGTGTTGATTCTAGTATAATTAAAAAGGAAAAAAACGCAAAAGACATCTGAACTTGTTAAGTTCTCGCTCTTTATTGCATCCAATTAGATGATTGCCAATATTTAAATAACATATTTTGTAATTTTTTTTGATAGAAACTTGCATGCTCCCTTTTCTGTTGAGCTGTTTACCACTCGATTTCAGTTGAAAATGAGTGGTAATTGAAGGTCAAAGTGCTGATATGCCAACATTAGAGGCACGTTGGAATTACAAGCTGATTTCAATTATTTGAAAAGCCAATTTAAAATACACAGTAATACATTGTGTTAATTTGGATTTTTATCATGTAATTTACCTCAATTTAGATGTAATATTACTGTGTGTTTGTGGCCGTATAATAAAGTGAACATAATTAATTACAAGACATTTTAAGCTTTGAACTTAGCTTACAAATAAAAAAAATATAAAAAATTGTAGATTTGGTGCTTTTAGTTTGACTAATTGAAGAATTTTGTTGAATTGGTTACACGGTGTGGTTTGTAGATGGGTAATTCTCCGCCAACTCACACAGAAGTTGCCCCGACCCTTCGTTCTAAGTGTTAACTTTTGTCCCTGATCACGAATCCGAGGTCCGTTTTTTGATATCTCGTGACGGAGGGGCAGTACGACCCCTTTCATTTTTGAACATGCGAAAAAAGAGGTGTTTTCAATATTTTGCAATCTGAAACGGTAATGAGATAGAAATTTGGTGTCAAAGAGAATTTTATGTAAAATTAGACGCCCGATTAGATGGCGTACTCAGAATTCCGAAAAAAGGTATTTTGCATCGAAAAAAACACTAAAAAAGTTTTAAAAATCCTGTTTCCGTTATTCGACTGTAATTTTTTTTGGAACATGTCATTTTATGGGAAATTTAATGTACTTTTCGAATCTACATTGACCCAGAAATGTTATTTTTTTCATTTAGAACAAATTTTTTCATTTTCAAATTTCGTGTTTTTTCTAACTTTGCAGGGCTATTTTTTAGAGTGTAATAATGTTGTACAAAGTTGTAGAGAAGACAATAACAAAAATTTTGATACACATAAGGAGTCTGCTTATAAACATCACGAGTTATCGCGATTTTACGAAAAAAAGTTTTGAAAAGTTGGTCGTCGTCGATCATGGCCGTTCATGGTCACCCGCGACAGACACGGACGACGAAAAAAAGAGAAACGATTAAGTAACTTTTTCAAAACTTTTTTTTTTCGTAAAATCGCGATAGCTCGTGATGTTTATAAGCAAACCTCTTATGTTTACATATAAAAATTTTTGTAATTGTCTGCTCTACAACTCTGTAGAACATTATTACACTCTAAAAAATATGTCTGCAAAGTTAGAAATAACACGAAATTTTAGAATGAAAATTTTGTTCTAAATGAAAAAATGAACCTTCTAGGTCAATGTTGATTCGAAAATTACATTAAATTTCCCTTAAAATGACACGTTCCAAATTTTTTTACAATCAAAACGGAAAATGGGAGAATTTTTTAAACTTTTTTAGTGATTTTTTCGATGAAAAATTCGTTTTTTCGGAGTTCTGAGTACGCCATCAAATCGGGCGTCTAATTTTAAATAAAAGTCCCTTTGACACCAAATTTCTATCTCATCACCGTTGCAGGCTGCAAATTATCGAAAAAACACCTCGTTTTTCGCATGTTCAAAAATGAAAGGGGTCGTACCGCCCCTCCGTCACGAAATATCAAAAAACGGACCTCGGATTCGTGATCAGGGACAAAAGTTACCCCTTAAGACAAAGTTTCACGCAAATCGAAGAGGGGTCGGGGCAACTTTTCTCGATTTCGTGTGAGTTGGTAGAGAATTACCCAGATCAAATTTAGATTGAAAAATCGGCAAGTCTGATATTTTGCACCATAAAAAAGGGCTCTTTCTCGTCAATTTACGAGGGGCATCGAAACATATCGTTGAGTTGACCAGATCAATTTTTTTTAATGTTATGGGATATTTCTTCAGAAGTTGCTGTTCTCGGAAAAATACACCGTGAGTTAATTTTAATTTCAATTAATCGACCGAATTTCGAAGTAACAAGTGCTATCAAAATATTAAATTAGGCAAAGAATTTGCATCATATTTTGAGAAGTCAATCAAAATGACAGGTCATCGAATCGAATGCCTCTGATCAGTACTGAAGTCAATTAAAAAAACTTCCTCAGAGCAAGTCCATGCCCAAAGTCCCTAGACAGAATTAACCACCGTCACGCAGGCCACGTGGGAGGTCCTCTTTTAATAAGCCTCTTATTCTTTTAAGCACGGATCGTGAGCTTCCCACGCGTAAAAGTATTTAGTCCTGCCTATGAAAGTCTTGTTTGCTCGCTATTTTAAGGTGGTGCATTAGACTGCCCCGTTGATGGGAGGCAAAAATCTCAAGAAAATAAAATATTGTCATATTTTATCTTTTCACAACTGGTGGTAACACGAGCTCATAATGACACCATAATGACGTACTCGTAACTTTGGGATGCTCAGTTTGCCGCACTAGAAGACACACACTGTCTGCGAGGCCACTTCTCAAAAGTTGGTTTGTTTTGTGCAATATCACTTATCGCTGTTGAATCGAGATTTCATACACTCTCTCAAAGCTCCGCCAACGCAATTTCTGCGAGCGAATGAACCACCCTCACCCAGTGCTGACACTGTGAAAAAGGTTAAGATGAGCTTACATCAAGTTTATTTAAAAATTACATTTTACAAGCAAGCAAAATTTGGTATAAACAAATCTAAAATTTTCAAGCAATCAACTATCAGAGATTTTCACTGTGCACACGTACGGCACATTCCCACACATCGTAAGCTTTCACACCATCACCGTCATCGCCATGCTGAAGGATGCTCGAAAAGAGCTGCTCTCGAGAAAAAATGACTTTGATCGACTTGTCAACGAGACGACGCGTTTGAAGAGGCGCAGGGAAAGCTTTCACACTTCGAAAAATTCGTGTAATTTTCTGTCTTTTCGATGCACATAACTGGAGCGTCAAATAAGACATAAAATTACATCTGATTTTGAAATTACATGAACCAAACCGTCATCCGATATGGTCGTGTAAAATTACAACAACGCAATTCATTGGAATCCATTCCAATTGGATTCCTATTGGAATTGAATTTTATTGGATTTTGGGATTATTCGGGAAGAGAAAAATCACAACATTCATGTCTAAATTTATATTTTTTATTTGCACATTATCATCTTAAACAAATATATTTTGTAGCACAAGTGTTTTGGCCACGTCAGGAACAGATAATAAACCTAGCACTTACACTTAGAATCCCATGATTGACCAACCTGCCTTAATTGATCGATTCGAAATTCGTGCGTGGGTCCATCTACGCGTTTGAGACCTTTTTTTGACCGGACCACGAAGCACTCTGTCTTGCCACCAGGATCGAGTACCGCGTCCCGGATGGCTTCGTCGGTGGCTAGTACCGAAAGCGGCCTTCATCGCGGAATGCCGCCGCGTGGACCAACTGACTACTGCAAACCTCCACGACACTATCAACCGTTGTCTGCAGCACAGACCGACATCAACCGGCAATCGTCCGTTGCCAGCAGCTTGGCAAACTCCGTCTCCGGCAAGTTCTTCGTGTGGCCATCCTCAATCACGGACCGGATCCAGGAAGAGTTTTTTTCCGTCCGGAAGAGGAAATTTTTCTGGCTGAAACGAAGCATTCATATTATAAATCGCTGTCCAGATTTTAACAGAAAATCATTACACCTACCTTGGTTATTGATTCACTAAACTATTTCAGCAGAATAAGTTTGAAAAGCTGAGAAATTCTCAATTTTTTCTATCCGCGACAATTTTTCGAGTGGTTCATCATGGCTGACGTTTGCTGCACTTTGAAGTGAAAAGCATCAAATCATAGTATAATTCTAGATTAAATTTTCAAAACAACCTATCCCTCATGGGTTTCCTATGCAGATAGGACCTTTTGAAAATTTAATCGAGAATTGAGTTCATTTTGACGTAGGATTAAATCATCGCACAGAATATTACACGAAAAAAGATGCTCTAATCATGTGCATCATATTTGATTTAATGTTCAGTTAAAGATGATGTAATGTTAAATTTTATAAGATTAAATTTTCTACTTTAGGTTCTAGATGTGGATTTGGTCATTCTGCGTCAAACCAAACATAATATTACATTTGATTTTATATTACATGACTAGTTTCTACGTTTGTTTTTGGATTCTGTTTGATGTAATATTCATATTTTTTTAGTGTGTTCTTTCAGGCTGGCAAGTGCCTAGATCTTATTGCGGTGCGAGATTTCCGCCTCCGATATTGATAGTTTGCTAATAAACGCTACGTAAGGAGGGGCCTTTGAGTGGTGTAAAAAAAGAACACGCGCCCCTTTGAATTGAAGTGTTTACGACTTTGTGCGAAATATGTGGGAGTCTTGTTAAAAATGGGGGTAAATTGAGAAAAAATCGCCATTGAAAACATGATATCCAATGAAATTGAAAAATTGATTTGTTTAAGTGTACAATTGACCATCTATAAACTACGTGGACACTTTATTGTAAATATCAAATTATGCAAAATTTAGAGTGCAAAGTTTAAAACTGACTTTCATTTTCTATAAGTTGCTGTTAACAATGAAAACTGTGCTTATTTTAATTGAATGCAAAACAGCAGAATTTTTTGAAACAATGAAAAACATTCCATCAAACAAACGTTGTGTGCCTCACAATCTCCCCTGTTCAGAGTTAGCTTGTCCATCCCCCCTACTTCTCAGTTGTTCATTATTTCCGCCGGATCCTGTCACATCATCCTACCATCTGTCACGCTGTTTTGGGTCGGGGCTTTAATTTATTATAATTTTATTCAATATTGCCACCACATAAATTTCGAGCTGTTCTATACCAACTCAGGCTGAAGGGTTTTCCAAAGCCAAAATTAATTTCACTTTCGCCAATTTCACGTCGAAACGGTGACACTGACACACGATGTTGACTTTTTTCCACCCTACTTAGTATTCTGGACCCCATCCGGGTTCTGTGGGTCGTCGTGTCAACCTAGCTACAAGATGTTAATATTTGTTTCGTTTTTCCCGTTTCTTCTTGCAGGCAAACGGTCAGTACGGTCCGGAAGGCGGTCGCCGACTTAAGCCATGCGAGCTGGAATCGTTGCTGCGGGATTTGACCTACCCTGAGGAAGGTTACGAGATGCATGCGGCCGCCCTGCGGAACCAACTCCGACACATCCTGGAACGGGACCCCTCGGACGGTGCCAACTACCAGTCGATGGACGAGTACGGCGGTTACGAAAATTCCGGCCCGTACGAGGACAAACGGTCCTACCGCTCCCTGCTGCGTGACGGGGCCTCCTTTGGCCAGAAGCGGAACCTCGGTTCGCTAGCCCGAGCCGGCCTGCTGCGGGCACCCCCAGCCGGTGACTACCTTAAGCGTAGCATTGCTACCCTGGCCAAAAACGGCCAACTCCCGTCCCGGGAACCAGACTCGGAAGAGAGCAGCTCGGGCGCGGCCACCGGCGGTTGGACCGATGCCGACAAACGGAACGTGGCCTCCGCATTCCGGTCCGGGTACATGCTGAACGGCAAGCGGAATATTGCCTCGCTAGCCCGGAAGTACGAACTGCCCGGCAAGCGGAACATCCAATCGCTGCTGCGAACCGGTGGAATGATGCCATCGATTGCCCCCAAGCGGAACATGCAAGCGTTGGCGCGAGACAACTCACTGCCGCACTATGGCGTGGTCGGGGGTGGCCAGGAAAGCAAACGGAACATACAAACGTTGGTACGCGACTGGAATTTACCCAAGCAGCAGGGAGGGGGTGGCAGCGGGGCGGCAGGTGGCGCCAGTGGAGTTGATGGTGAGTGGGATGCATAAATACTGCAGGATGATGTACCAGGATGAAGAATGGATGTGTTGGTTGTCATTCACCGTTGCTGGATGGAATAGCAAATGAAAGGGGGTGGTTTGAGGTGGGAGAGGAATGTGACAAGTGTAGAGCGTGGGTGGCATTCTTTTCTCAATATACAACTATTGTTGAAACAGATAATTTTAGAAAATGTATTTGAGTGTTTTTATTATCGATATTAACAAATTTATTCGTTTGTACGGTATCAATAGGCAATATTGGATATTTTGACACGTAAAGGAGAGCCGTTGCAAAATCAGCAGAGAATATTCCTGGTTTGACCTTTCTGATTTTACACCAGGAGCTACGCAAAATATTAACCAGCAACTAAGTTTTGCTGATTTGTTTTCAATAAATTCAGCGAAAAAGACGGATAGCAAAAAATCTAGATTAGAACAATTGCGGAAAAAATTCAAATGCAAGGAGTAATTCCAGATATGTTTTCAGAATACAACAAGCTTTTGGAACAAAGTGAAACTTAGAAGCAAAATTTGTGTAGTGAATTTTACACAGTGTTACTTTTATTTTTTTATTTAGTTTTCAATACATTTGTTATTTACCCCAAAATAACTTTAAGATAAACTGACTTATTTCAACTAACTAGTACTTTACTATTTTCGCATAAGTTTAATTTTTTTTGGTCCGATTTCGGCAGAAATACTATTTTAGTGATTTTCAATCAATACCATCAGAAAAAAAAGTTATCCAAAGTTTTTGTACTTTTTTGGTACAAAAATGTATGGGAATTTCAGTGCGCACCTTTGCCCCGCAAATTTCTTTTATTGAAAAATGATGGCGTTAGCAAGATAATTGGCTAGGCTAAACACTACTTAAAAGGTTTCAAAGATTTCGTGAATCTGAAGTTTTGTAAACTTTATTTAGAAGTTTACAACAAATAGATCTAAATGGCACAAAAGTGACTTTTCCCATTAACTTTAACAAACTTCAAATATTCATTTTATTTTTGTAAATACTTAAAATTGACCCTTAAAAATGAGTCGAAAACCCGAATATGCGATTTTTAGGTTATAATTAAGTTTAAAAAATGCTGATGCGCACCTTTGCCTCTTACAATTCTACATTTTTGATTTCAAACAATATTGCCCTTTTATGAAGACATTAAAAAAATTCTTAAAAAATTCGGCTGAGAAACAGGAAGATTGCCTTATTATAAAATCAGGTGTCGAGCTTTTCAGAAACAAATGATTTAAGAGCGAGTTTACGAACAGGGCATACCCCTTTGTACGGGACGTCGTTACTACTGCCTCACCCAAAGCGTTCTCAGTCTCAGATGATAATCCCAGATGTCCCTTACAAGCTGCAGGTAGAAGCGAGTTGATATCTGGAAACACTTTTTTATTTGAGTTTGAAAATTATGATATTTTTTCACTAAAATGCCAAAAAACTCCCTTTAGATTTAACCAATTGGGATGCTTTTTTCTGCATTTTGTTGAATTTTTTAAGCCCTTTCAGATGCATTTTGAATTTTGAAATTAAATTGAATTTTGCCTAAGTTTAAGTCTTTTTAAGATTTTTGACGTTTTTGAACCTTTAAACTTTGTGTCCCGATTCGCCCCACTTCCCGTTGACCTGGAGTGCTCATATTTTGGCCAGATGCTAGATTTAACATTAAAAAGTGTACATCGATCTTGTTCAGCAGAAAAATAAATAAGCCAAATATAAACGTAAAACTAGACAACCAGACAGTTGAAACCTGTTCAAATGTTAGAGATTTAGGAGTCATACTTGATTCTAAAATGACTTTCATCGAACATTACAACACGATGGTATTCAAAGCAACTAATATGCTCAACTTCATAAAACGATTCAGTTATAACTTTAAGGACCCCTATACATTGAAAACATTGTTCATAGCTTATGTTCGCTCTATTCTTGAATATTGTAGCGTCGTGTGGAGTCCACACATCAAAACACACGAAACCCGTATTGAATCAGTGCAAAAACAATTTTTACTATTTGCTCTTCGTAAACTAGGGTGGACAGTGTTTCCCCTTCCTTCGTATATTGCACGCTGTATGTTAATAAGCTTAGAAACACTTGTAAAGCGTCGTGAATTCGCTTCTCTCTCGTTCGTAAATGATCTTATTGCAAACCGAATTAATTCTCCAGAGTTGTTACAAACATTAAATTTCTATGAACCCACACGCGTATTGAGAGCACGTGAGCCTTTCGCATTGCATTTTCACAGAACTGACTACGCTAAACACGGGCCCATGAATAGAATGAT
Source organism: Culex pipiens pallens (assembly GCF_016801865.2). NCBI lineage: Eukaryota > Metazoa > Arthropoda > Insecta > Diptera > Culicidae > Culex > Culex pipiens. Next base: position 168,415,264 of record NC_068938.1, read on the forward strand.
GGAAACTTATAACAAATATAATAACATAATCGATTTCACAATGACAAAATCCACCATTAAAAAACAGTTTTACAATCAAAGATAGATGTTCCCCCCCTGTAATTAGAAACTAAGCAACGATCATGTAGTCTACGTATGTTTGACGAATAAATAAATACTAAATATTTATATGTACAAACAACCCCTGAGAATTTCAGGCAGAATGGTGAGGTCGATGCGAGATGAGTAGAGTATGCTTTGCTCGTGGACTCGCTCTTAGGTTTCATTGTAAAACAAAAACAAAGAATTCATTAATTTGTTTAATCTTTTCGGAAAAAAGTATTTAGATTTTTGTTTAAGTTGATTAAGTTGTTGACTGCAATTGGAAAAAATGAATATTGAATATTAAGCCATTTTTAGAGGTCACAATGTATTTCTAAAAATCTAAAAATAACAGATTTACAATATTTTTTTTTAATATTCTAGGCTTATTTACCGGACTTTTACTGACTTGGTCCTAGCTGTACCACCTCGCTCCGAAAAAAAATATATTCTAGGCTTTTTTCGTGGACAAACGTTCATTAGTTGTGTGCAAAATATTGTTACTCAGGCTTTGTGCTCAGTTTGAAAATATAAGCTTGTTTCAAGAATTATCGAAAACAATATTTTTAAATGGGAAATTAAGTTCTCATCAAGCTTGTAGCCTAAGGTTTCAATGTTGTATCTTTTATAAAAAATGCACGGATTATTCCCAACATAGAGTTACTTCAGATTTGGTTTTGTTGGTCTTTAAATTGAGAAAAAATTTCTTTTTTCAATTGGTCTACTAAACTTCCAGCCTCCATCTATTGAACTTGAACAATTTTAAGCACTTTTTATTACCCTCCGAAAAAACATGCTTCTTCACTTGTAATGCCAACCGGTACTCCCTTTCCTACCGGGGATGGGGATATTGTTCGGCCATAGCGCCACTTACCTAGAGAGCGACTAATCCTCGTTCCCGGGCGACGACGGAATATTAAATTTCCTGAGCCGTAAAACGCGCCGCGGCGGAAAACATCCTGTTGACATCAATTTACGATCAAAAGAGCCCCCGTGGCCAAAATCCAGCGCGAATTTCAGGGGCGTCTCGCCGCGGTGTGGTTTGGGGAAACTTTCTTCTTTAAATTTTGCAACGACAGCCGCCGAAAAACGCTCACCGGAAGCCATTATTTCCACGTGGAATGTTGATACCGTGCTTTTGCGTGATTTTGTTATTATAATGCCTGTTTTCGATCTTCAAAAAACAAATTAAAACTTTTAGTGCAATTTTTACGTATTTTAAACGTTCCATAGCAAAATTAAAATTCACAAATGCCAATTCACCGACGGTTTTATAAGGCATGTTTCTCAACGTGTTCTAAATGGTTTTTCTTCATTTTCTCCTCGGACAGAAAAACGAAACATCCAATCGCTGAAGAGTTCCCAGGGTGGTCGCAAGAAGCGCGAGCTGTACTACGACGAGGACCCACTCGGGGTGGACGAAAGCGGAACGCCGGAAGTGCTAGAACCGGTCTACCAGTCCGCCCCGCTGGACTACGAGGAGCTGATGGAAGCGATGAGCGAGGCGTACCCGTACTACGTGCCCGGCCCGGACGGTAATCACATCGAGGAGAAGCGGTTCCTAGGTGAGTTTGCTGGTGGTGGTGGTGTTGTTGTTGCTGTTACCCCTTAGGATAGAGGTGATTTGTTGAAGAGAGCGACATTGGATGGTTTGTTTTTGTGAGAAAATTAAGACGATGCACCAAGAAGTTGTCCGGCTACGGTAGGAACAATTATAGGCTTGTTTTTAGGTGAAATGAGGAAATATCTTTGTGAAATGTCCCAAGCATAATAAATTTAATTTTTAGAATTATGTTCATACATTTTAATATGAATTTAATTTAATTATAATGTGTTTTTCACTTTTCCTTTATGTTTTAAATATATAAACTTAGAAATATGAAAAGCGGCTCAAAGCAAAAGACAATGATTAGAGATTGTAAAACATGCATTTCGGCTTCATTCAAATGCAAAAAATAAACAAGATAACTGAAAATATAAAAATTTAATTAAAAAAAAAGAAACTAAAACCAAAAAAAAATATATTCAAACAACAAGAGTTGTTCAGATTTATTAGAAGGGATAACAAGAAAACAGATATTTTTTGAAAAGGTAGAAGTTGATGTTACAATGCCAATTTATCCATTCTTAATATGAATAATATTTTAATGTTGTCAATTTTGATTAAATAACCAAAAACTACGCATTAACGGTGCACATCAACCAAAGCTTTTGCACCCAGAATTTTGTTACAGACTTTTTAGTATCTTCAAAACTACGGGTACTATCAAAATATGTTTCTATTCATCTCCTAAAGTACTTTCCACAAAGTAATTTACAACAAAGTTTGATTAATTTTACAATCCAGTTATTGCAGGATTGGGTCCGTAAGTTTGACAATTTTGGAATAAGAAGACAACAACTTCCTTCGTTGCTGTGCACCCTTAAAAAATAGTTTATCAATTATTAATATTACTTCTTTAATGTTGTTATTTAACCTCAATTTAGACTAAAAAAGTGGCATACACCAGAAAAGTGGTAAAATTACACTATTTTCTGTACCCCTTCCCAGATGGAATATTACAACAATTTTTGTACTGTGAGTATATTTTCATTAATTTTATCTTCTATTTCGTCTTTTTGTCGACGCAAGTCAAGTCTTCTTTTATTTTTTTAAATTTGAAAATGAAAGGGTTTCTGGTGTGTGACCCAAAATATCTACGTTTATTTTAAGTTGTAAAATTAACATTTTCATGAAAATTAACAAAATATACGTTATACAATTGAGGAACAATCAATCCATTAAATTTGTTTTAACAATAAAATTTTAATTTTTGGTTTTGAATTTTGGTTTGCTCCCTGATGTATTGCAACATTTTGATGAGAAAGAAATGAATCAAAAACATTGTGTTGAATTTGCATTGGTAACAAACATGCAAAATAAAAAAAAAAACATTTTTTTGACATTTTTGTCACATTTTGAGAACCAAACATTTAAAACAATTGAATATGTTTTTTTATGTAATTTAGTTATTAATGCTTTAACCCTCTAACGCCCATGGTTACTCCAGAGCACCACTAATTTTTGGATTCAAAATTAAATTTCTCTGCAACCATTTGTTTTTTCAACCTGTTTCAACCTGCATTAGTTAATATAGAATGTTAACTAATGACCATTAAAATTTCGTCCAATTTGGTCGATCCAGTCTGGAGTAATGTGGAAAAACGTAAAAAATCTCGATTTTGCTCTGGGCGGGAAGGAGTTAAATGTATTTTGAACGTGTTAGATGTGTTTTTATTCATTTTTTTCAGAATCATTCATTTGTTCAAAACCTTGCCTATCTTGAAAAAAAAGAGTTTTGTAGAAATTTCATTTCCATGAATCTTTGTATCTTCGTGAAGCTAAATATTTCTAATATTTTTTCATTTCTCCATTTAATGATAACGAATAAAACTGTTTTTATTTATGAAAAGAGCCGAACCAGTTTCCAGTGGACTGAAAGGCTCTATAATGAAGAAAAATAATAATAATATTTTGGATAGCAACGAGATGGTAAGACTATAATAATTTATAGATACTTTTGTCATTTTCAAGTTTGTAAAACATTATTAGTTGTTTTTTTAATTGTTATTTTTTTATTTTAAAACAAATGTTGCCTCAACACTTCTTTGAGCACTCGTTTACAACTATCATGCCCGGGGTCTCATCTTTCACCTTTCACTGCCTTTTTTACCGTCGTGAAAGTCATACCGACATCAAAAGAAATTGCCAGACTTTATCTCGTGTTTACACAATCCCGTGTGACATTTTCTTTTTTCTCTCATTCCCGCATTCACAATCATTCCCCTTCAATGGGTTCAATGGTTCGATGGGTCGTAATGCGTGGTCGGTTCCCAATCCCCATCTTGCGTCTTTCATTGCGATTTGCTGAGCAAATAATAGAATCTTTGGCGAGTGTTCGTGAACGAGGGAAAGAGAATGAGTGATGGAAAGAGAGTGCTCATGCTGGCAGTCACAAGATGAAAGACAAAAACTCACAAGCTTTAGTGATGGTTGCTATACCTTCCGATATTTTGGTGCAGGAATCATTGAATGATAGTTTTTTCTATCACTCATTTACAACACTGGATGTCATTGAAAGTTAATTTGTAAAATATCTTTCCCGTCATCTCGAGACCCAATGGTTGGGCATTCCTGGTCTACGGTAAAAAATATCCAATTAATAATCTTGTTGAAATTTTAATAACGTTTCATTTTATACTTTGTAAAGAAGATATTTTGAGGCAGCACAATTATTCAGCGATTCTACGTCAATCAGCAGGATTCAAATTAACATTTGGCTCAAAATTTGCATCCTTAGCCAAAATAATCAGATTTGTTTTTTTTATTTGTAACAGGGTGGTCCTATTCAAAATAGGGTGGTCCTCTTCAAAATAGGAAAAGTCCGAAAAATGACATTTTTTCTTGCGATTTTTATAAAAACAACAATTATGTAACCTATCCAAAATGGATGAATATTTTTTTTTGAAAAAAGAAAGGGATTTTGTTTTATTGATGGTTTTTGTTAAAACCATAAAAAATGCATATTTTGACCACCCAATATCATATTGGACCACCATAATCGCTAAACAAAAAAACTCGAGATAATTGTTTTGTCCGTAAAACTGCTTTGCAAAATTTGAGCTATATCCAGGGTTACCAGGTCAAAATTTGAAAAATCTGGCAAGGCATTTATTAAAAATCAAGAAAATTCCAGCAGACAAAAATTTAGCAGTTCTGTATGGTGAAGGGGAGGGAGGAAATAAGTTAATTCAAAAGTTTGTAGAATTCAAATGTTTGACTGATTGTATGACCTCAAAAATGTTGAATTTTCATTTTCTCTCAGAAATACACAAACTATTTTATTATATTTTCAATTAAATTCGTTCATTTTTATCAAAAAGTTGTTCAAAATGGGCATAAAGTGGAAAATCTGTCAAAAACTGTCAATATCTGACACAGGAAAGGGTGAATCTTTATTCTGGCGGACACTTGAAAAATCTGGCATTCCCAGATTTATCTGGCAACCTGGCAACCCTGGCTAGATCAGAAAAATCCTGCTGGTATGACATGAAACAGCTGTACCGTCATCTGGGGCGAATCGGGACTACATTCTGAATAGGGACAGCAGTGTTTAGAGAATTTAATGGTTTTAAATTTGGAAATGAATGTACACATTTTGTTGGTCTGAGACTGTTTTACCCGAAATCAACCAGAAAAATCAAAATATTGTGCTCCTACATGGTTAAAACTGCTGTCTCAATTCACCCCATGTGTCCCGTTTCGCCCCAGTTGATGGTACTTAGAGTTTGTTTTGAACATAAAAAATATATCATTTTTTGAGCAGCCAAATTAAATATTGAAAAATATTATTAGCATTTATTGTCAAGCCTTCTAAAAAATTATTTTTGTTTTTTCCTGAAAATGGTTCTGTAGACGGACAACTTGTGGTGCATAAACTAAATTAGAGCAAAACAATATCTTCTAGTTCAGAATAAGTTTCTCAACTGAAACCAACCCCATTTTCACAAGGTTCCCTTGCGCGGGCCGGTATGCTGAACCGGTACCATCGGTTCTACCACAAGCGTTCCGGTTGGACCGTGGCCGATGCGTACGGCGGCCCGAACGACTACGACGATGGTAATGATGACGATGATGATGATGATGATGGCGATGATGACGAAGATAACGATAACGATAACAGAACGAGTCAGAAAAACGACCGCTACAGAGAGGAAGGTGATGAAGAGCCTGACGAAGTGGTGACCGACGACGACCCCGACGATGAAGATGATGTCGGCGTGGACGGCGTGTATGGACCAGAGCCATCCCCGCCCCGTAAGCGTCACATTGCCTCGATAGCACGTTCCGGCTGGTCGCCATCGTTCCGGCCATCGCGGGCCGCGGGCCGTTTCAGTCGATCCGGGAGGGCGAGGTCTCACATAGTAGGAAGTTGAACCGCTTTACCGTAGAACCGTAGAAGATGTTCTCTCGTTTCTTACCCGTGTACTGTATAGAACGACAGCTCTCTTCCAGAGATTGTGTCGTGTCCTGATGGTTTGATGTTGAAATCTGGAGGAAAAAAACAAGTTGTTTTTTTCAAGGCTGCCACGTGGCTGCTTGTCTTCCTAAATGTGTTTCCACCCTCACTCCCCCCTTCACAACAAACTCCTCCATGTGACCTTAACCTTCAGCCATTTTCTAATTTTGAACTCACACTTCTTTGCTGCTGTGCAAGCTAAACTTCTACAGTACACATTTGCCACCCCTCGTTTAATTTAATTAGACTCCTTAGGAGTTTCCCATTTTAGACACCAACTTTATTGTCTTCGCTGGAATGACTGTCAATGATTGTTTCCTTTAAGAATATGTTTTAACTACTTACTCTCGCTGGCTTTGAATCCCCTTAACCCCACCCCATCTAACTGTATACATTCCAAGCTGTGTTCTGAGTGTTTCCAATTTGTTAGTTGTTATTTCCAACCCCCCCACGAACAATTCCCCCGCAAAATAGCTTGCCAACTTCCTGTAACACTTCTACGAAGCAAATTTCCCAGAAATAAAACTTAAACTACGCAAGTTTAGTTGACGGTTGCGACGGGTGATTGTTTTGAGCACAGAATTTAATTTCCGCTTTTCCCGTCAGCAATTTTCCACCTCCATGGGCAGCACTGTTGAGCATTTCTGCTGGAATCTGGTCGCGAGAACGCAGATGTTTTGAGCGTGTAGCGCTCTACAAGGTGCTTGCGGCGGCAGAGATGTCTGAAGGAATGCTTGGATGGTGTGTAGGTGACCCAAGCGGAAGGATGCTTCTGGTTCGGAATTGCAGGAAATGGAATTGTTGGATTTTTCTAAATATTTTATGTCAGGAGACATAAAAAAATATTTATCTGCCATTACGAAATTTCACAGAAATTATAAATTTTTCAATGCTTTCCGGTGTGGCCTATTCTGCAAACAAAACTGATCAATTTGTCTGCAAAATTAACCATTATCAAAGTCGTTGAACGGTTTGTTTTTTCTCTTTCAATAATGGCAGGTGAATATTTTTTTTGTCTGTTTTGGTACTAATGGGCAAAATTAAAGCAAAATTAGTCAGTTTTATTTTTTCATGGCAATAAACTTGAAAAGATTTAACATGTGACAATAATATAATTGAGCCCGACATTTTTATATAACACAACTCGACATTCTTTTTTATGTCAGTACACGTTTCAATTTCATCAAGGTATGATAGACATGGGCTCTCTGAACACGCTTCAATCGCCAGAATTGAATTCTAATGAATTTCCTGCCATCATCAATTTTGAAAAATGGGAGTTGTGTTAGTTGTTTTTTTTTTTGGATTTGCTATAGGCCCACTGTTATGCGGATGATGTCACATAGTTCATGGAAAAATATGAAATTTCATTTCAGACCGAAAGCAATCTGCGTTGAATTTTATTTCCAAATGGTGTAAAAGCGAAAGACTTGGTATTAATAACTCTCAAACAATTTTTTGCTTTTCACAAGACAAAAAAAAACGATATTAATCCCTAAACTTGTTATTCGAGGGGCAACAAAAGATTTTTCCAATAAAGTGAAATATCTGGAAGTCATCATACTTCTCCATTGAAATAAGTTTCTCGTAAATTTTGGTGGAGACGCATGGTGCTTTATGTTCGATCAGTGTAAACAATTCCGATTTTTTTTTCATGAAATCATATCTCAATATGCTGTTAATAGATAAACTCTATGAATGGATAAGTTTCGGGAAACATCCTGAAAATCATAGAAAAATATATTTAGCTTTGATTTCTCTTATCCCGAGACCATCAAACTAGCAAACAATGTTTTGCCTTCCTCACTGAGGTGAGGCTATAATCCTGCTCTAAAAATGAACTTTTTATCAAAAGCTCGAAGACCCACCTTCATGTATACATATCGACTCAGAATCAAAAACTGAACAAATGTCTGTGTGTGTATGTATGTATGTGTGTGTGTGTGTGTGTGTGTGTGTGTGTGTGTGTTTGTGTGTGTGAGTGTGTATGTATGTATGTGTCAAATATTCTTGCCAAGTTTTCTCAGCACTGGCTGAACCGATTTTGATCAAACCGGTTGCATTCGACTTGGTTTATGGTCCCATACATCGCTATTGAATGGTTTGAAGTTTCGATAAGTAGTTCAAAAGTTATGTTTAAAAATGTGTTTTCACATATATCCGGATCTCATTTATATGCAACGAGTCCACATCATTGAAGATCTGGCAACCCTGTCTCGAGTTATGACCACTTAAGTGATATTTATGTACTTTTTTGAAGCCGGATCTCACTTAAATGCATGTAAACGATGTCCGGATCCATCATCCGACCCATCGTTGGTTAGGTAATCGAAAATCCTTTCTAACGAGTCCACAAAATTGATGATCTGACAACCCTCTCTCGTGTTCTGACCACTTATGTTATATCTGTATACTTATTTTTCTGGAACTAAAAAAAATAGCTGAAATATGTGTCTAAACCACTCATATTACCTATTGTTGGTAAAAAGTGAGGAAGGCATCAACCACATAGGTGGATTTAGTTAGTTTTTATTTAATTTTTAAATGTATTCAGCTATGCTTTTGAAATATCTTAGTATTTTTACCAAAAGTCCAACCAATCACCTTCTTTAAAACAAGGCGAGCAAACATTGGTTCAGCTGTTCTGCAGTTATGATTTAGCAAAATTTAGGTTTTGTGAAAATTGTTGAGAACGCCATTTTTTTTAATCGCCATACAAAAAAAACCTATTTAATAATGTTGGCCAAGGAGCTCCCATGCCAAATTTTTGCCAAATCGGAGCACTTTGATCTGGATCCTGCTGGTTTGACGTGGAATCACGGAATAAAAGGAAAGGAAATTTCTTGGGATTTCCCGTCAAAACTTTTCTGTTTCCGAGGATTTTAGTATTTTTTTCGGAATTCAAGAAAGACCGGGGTGACATTGAAAAGAATTCAATTTATTTTTGAAATATTTACAACTGGTAAAGGTTTTTTACAACATCATTAAGTTTTAAAACACGTACTGGAGTAGGCCACACAAGGTCCATGCACTATTTTTGTATTAAAGTTTTCTCATAAGTGTTTAAAAAAATAGTTGTTCTCCAATCGGGTTCAAAATTTTTCTGGGTTCCTTGGCCAAAATAATAAGACCCGTATGTTTGTGATTGGCCATTACGGTGACCTACGCCATGTTGGGGGGGTTTAAAGTTTAAAGTTTTAAAATCCAAGTCTAACATTTGAAAAGGTTGTGTGAAATCTTTAAATGTTGTTTTGAAGGCCTCGAGACCAAATAGCTTAAAATATTTTTACCGGATTCCTCGAAAATTTTACATTATATATCAAAAAATGGTGAAGTTTACAATTGAAGTACCCTATAAACCGGGGTGACATTGGTAGGATTTCTATTTATTTTTGAAATATTTTCCAACTGGAAAGGTTTGTATCAAGATTTTTATTTTGAAAACATGTACAGGGGTAGTACATGCACAATATTTGAAAAAAAGTTTCTTTAATTATGTTTAAAAAAATAGTTGCGTTGAAAATTCTTATTTTGAATTTTGGGGTGACTTTGATAGTCATAGGTTTTCTTTTTAAAATCAGAGAAATGTGCTCAAATTTTATTTTTACGTCCAATTTAGTATATATAGTTCGTTTTAAAAAAAGTGTCAATGTGTATATGTAGTTAACTTAGTTTATTAGCTTTATAAGAAAATAAACATACATTTTGGGTAAAATTGTTTAAAAAGTCAGAATTTTGTCTGAAATTCGTTGAAACTAGTTTTGTTTATAAAATTATCGATTCATATTGCATTTTAAACTGAATTAGAAGCACGAATCAAAAGTTTTCACATTTTATATCAAATTTGTTCTACTGAAAATGTCTATAACTTTGGAGATTTTTTTGAATTTGATTCTAAAACACTTGATATTTTTTTATTACAAATTAATTCAAACTTCTCTTAAAGGAAAATTTTCCAAAGAAACCAACAGTGCATTCCGTTCTCTGATTCAAATTCATTTTCATGGAGAAATCATTACTTTTTAAAAATATTTTAATAATACTATTCATCAACAACACTTTCATAATCATAGTAAACTAACTACAAGTACTTAGAACACTTCTCTACCACGGTCAGTATGATTCCATACCATTCCGTACGTATTTTATTTGTACTCTTCATTTTGCGGAAGAATCTCAAATTGATAAGTCACCCTGGTTTACGGTATTACGAGATACGATTTTTGAAAGTAAAAACTTGTGTTTTCGTCGCGTCGTGGGCAAAAACGGCATAATTACGAAAACGGGAAAAAATCAACTTTTTTCACAAAAACTGCAATGTCCTTTTGGGTACCAAAATATACGTAATTGAAAAACGCAACTTTTGGCACCCAAAAAAGTATAGGTCGTCGCTGAAATTTTAAAGTAATCGCAGTTTTAGTAAGAAAACTGATTTTCCCGTTTTTGCACGTTTCGAAAACCCAATTTTTATACTTTTGAAAATTTAAACTTTTTTGTCCTTGAAAGGGCAAATCTCCTTCATTTTCTTCTAAGACAACTATAATCGAAATGGCGCGAATTATGATTGTTTGAAAAATGAGGTTTTGCTAAAAGCGACGAAAATTGCCCTTTTTTTGGATCAGCATAACATGGTGTAGGTCACCCTAATGGCAAAAAAAATACGGATCGATTTATATTGCAAAAAAAAAGTTTAAATTTTCTTCAAGTTGTGGGATTCTACAAGTTATACAAGTATTCGCATTAATTTTAACCATAAAAGTTACTGTTCATTAATAATTTAATGCAAACATTTCAATCAGATCCATTTTAAATAAGTTTTAAATTTTCCTGGAATAGCCCGGGAACAATGCTAAAAATCCCGTTTTCCGGGATTTGAAAATTTTGTTTTGCTTTTTTGGATATGTATTTAATATTAATTCAAAATAGAATTAAAGGTAACAAAAACACTCAGTTTACTTACGCAAATTTTTAATTCGACAAGCTAAAAAATCTGATCAAAACAATCAACCAGCAACCAAAAACTTAACTTGCGTCTCAGCCGAAGACACTCTCAAGAACAATCTCCGCTAGATATCAACCCAAACCACCGATGGCCTCCCCCAGAACTGACCGCGCTACGGAGGCAACGTGTGCTCGCGGACATCACTTCGAAAAAAAAGATCTTCATTTCATCTCTCGCTGCTCGTGTGTCGTTTATCGTCTCGCCATCACGCGTCTGGTTCCACGTTGTGAGATAAAATAAAATAATACAAATAAAAACAAATGCTTCCCGCATGCCATTAGAGATAAAAGCTGAGAAATCATTTAAAAAAAAATCCATCACATCGTGAAACCAGAAATGCTGGCAACACTGGCACTGATAGCGTTAAGTGTTGCCCGATAAGCATCTCTCAGAAACATTTCGCCAAAAACAATCATCAAAATGAGAGGGGCGAACCTTGTGAAAAAAATTGCCCAACCTGATGACACTAACACATTCGTGCCATTAATTTTTATCATTTCATTATCACCGACCACCCACAACCAACCAACCACCCCTCCTCAACACCGAACTGTGGCACCGTTGAATCACCGTTTGAAAATAAAAACACAGGGAGCAGGTGAAATGGAGTGCTTTTTTGTGTCTCCCTCTCTGGGTTATTTTTCTTCTGTGCTTCCCTTGAAGTTTTATTCTATTTGTATTTTGAATGTGTTTGTTTGTTTTTTTTTTTGTGTTTTGAGAAAGTTTTTTTTCTTCTTCTTCTTCCTTGGATGACATAGGACATGCTGTGTTGATTGTTGACCTTTGAAGTTGGAATTGTTTTTGTGCAATGTAGTTATGTTAGTTTATTTTTATCTTCAAATATGTGCGGTGACCCTTACAGGTCATAACGGTATAATAACAACATTGTTTTTCTAACACAGAACCTTTTTGGTTCCTTATCGAGTCCTAATCATCTCCCCTAAGTTTGAGAACTCCCCACTTTGCGCAAAGCTGTTTAATTAAGGAATTTAAGAATTCGCATGGGAAAACTTTTTTTTAAATATTTGCACGTTTTATAACATATATAAACCAGATTCATATTCGGATACTCTAATAGGTGCTCTTCAACTTTCCTGAAGAGAGTATGGTGCTAACTGGCTCCCGAAAGAAGAAACAGCGTCCTCGAAACTAGTCTAAAACGTGATTTTCGAGTAATAAACAGGATTTAGACCAGTTTTGAGCACGCTGTATTTTTAAGGAGCATGTTAGCAACATATTCTCTTTGAGAAAGTTGTAGAGCGATTGTGAATCCGGTTTTATACATTAAATTTTTAATTATCGCACTCAGCTAGAAAAATCTGAACTTAGAAATATGTACCTAGGGTACATTGTATCCTTCCTGCAAAGGTTTATGTTTTGGTTGAAAGGTTCTCAAAATCTTTGCAACGCGAATGTACCATCCTGGAGCAGAACTGTTCATTCTAAAATAACGCTAATTATTTTATATTTTTCATATTTCATATCTCATCGAAATAAAAAAAATTCTATTCCAATCGTTTTGCGCAAAATCGTTCCCAAACTTTGGGAAGTGTTTCACAGTACCCCAAAAAGAACTTAAAAAATGATGATCTCACTAAATTTCGGCAATTTAATTTTTTTCGTCTCAATAGGTCATTCATACTTGACCCAACAATCCATTTTATTCTAGAATAGCCAAGAATTTTAATGTGAATTTTAACGAAAACGACATCACAGAGAAAATATTTGTTTCAAGATCCATTTTTTGAAAATTGTCTCAATCAACTGGAAATTGCTCTTTCTGTCTCTTCTGACATTTTCATAAAGGTATTCCTTGAGTTGAGCAAACTATAGACAGTTCAAGTTAAACAATTGGCTATACGGCGTCTGTTGTGTGCTATCTTGTGACAACGACCATTTAGTACTATTCGAGAAAATTGATTTTTTATGTTTGATGATAAATATTTACAATACTATGAATGATAGACCCAAACATTTTGAAACAATCGGTTCGTATACTATCGTTTAACAAACGCTCCAAGTTTCAACTAATTTGGTTACACCAGTTTAAAGATACAGTAAATCATGTAAACAAAAATCCGAAAAGCACGTGTCACAAGTGTGTTTCGAAAGTAAAACTGTACTACGTGTCACAAGTGTGCACAAAATTCCCATACAAACTAAAAGAAGCATAAATCAATAGTTTAACCGACTTAATCAGTATATTTTCAAAAACAAAAGATTGCATTGCCTTTAGAAAGTGTGTGTGTACATAAATTTATGAAAAACAAGAAAAAGTTTCAACATTTTCCAACAACATGTATGACGTGTCACAAGTGTGTCGATCATTTTGATGATAAATTGGTCTATGTCACAAGTATATATTGCGATATCCGGGAAACGGAAGTGAGTTCCCAAAATCGGGTTAAAGCATCTTGTAGCATTTGTTAAGTATAGATAAACGTCAGAATTAACTCATTTTAAACCAAAATGGTCTATGTCACAAGATAGCACACAGCAGACGATGTGTAGACATCAAGATATCTCGAAACTGGATAAACTTAATCGGGTGATTTTTTTTGTGAAAGAGTTTGAAAAATTAGGCTAAAAATATTCTCAGTTTTTCAATCATTCATAACATGTCGTTCATCACTTAAAAATTGACACTTTTTGTTCACTACGAACATTAAAACTTGATTAAAACAAATTTAGGCGTCAAAACGTTTCTTGTGACAAAACAGATACAAGGAATCGATGAAAAAAGTTTAATTTAAAATAGAATAATATAAAAATGTTTGAAACAAATGTAAAAGTTTCTGATTTTTGTATGGACACAGGCATCTATCAATTTTATACTTTGTGGAGAATTGTCTATACAACAGCAATTAAAGTCGGTCCCAGTTTGACTTTTTTCCAGATGGACTAACTTGAAATAATTTTTATAAGATTTTTGTAATTCTTTCACATGTTTTAGTAGACAAAAAGCTCTTAAAACCAGTTTTGGATGAAAAATTTATTTCTTATCGTAAAATTGGTTAATTCGTTTAAATCGATTTAATGTAGTAGCCAGTTTTTGAATTATTATTTTTTTCAGTTTCTAAAAATAGTGCCGGCCTTTCAAAAAATAGATCGAAAAGCTTAGAAAATTTTCTAAAATTTGTTGTTATGGACATTGTTGATTCAAAATTTGGTTGCTGAACTATGGCTTTGCAAAAAATGATAAATACTAAAAATGAGTTTTTTCAGTTCTACAATATTTAATCGATGATATCTTGGAAGTCCCGCCCGTGTGGATCAATCGGACCGCGCCCTGGACTCACAATACAGAGGTCGCCGGTTCGAATCCCGCGGCGGGCGCTCTAAAATTCTTTGTGTAAATATGGGTATTCGGCGCCGTCGCTCCGTGCCATACTTTCATACACTTAGGAGCCCAGGGCGGCGAAGTCCTTGTAGATAAAAAGAAAGACACTAGTGGTTGGTACTAGCAATGGTGGCCGACAACTATTAAGTCAACTTCGTTTTTATATCTTGGAAGAATATGATTTGGCCCTATTTTAATTTTAGTCTTGATTTGAATAATCTGATAATATATTTTTCAAAAAGTTAAAAAATAAAAAAAAACTTTAATTTTGTTGAATAGTTTATCTTTAAAATGGCTTTTTCTCAAATAAACGTGCATTTTATCAACATTTTACTAACGTACTTCCATTTTAAATAGTTAAAAAAAAAAATTGCAAACAATAATAACTTGACCAAAACCAAAACGTCTGTCACACCCTATATCTCAAAAGTTGGCTCGGTACGTCTACTAAAATAAATCAAAAAATGAAAAAAATACCAAAGGGAGTAAAGATTGTCTAAATCGAGTATTGGAAATACAAAGAAATTAAAAAATGGGTTATTTTTATGAAGTGTAACTATTAGGGTGGGTACGGATTTTGAAAAGTTCTCAGATCAAGTTCTGGTGTGGTTCCCCTTGTAGGTCATACCCATAGGGACTCTCACGCCAAATTTCAGCTCATTTGGTTGAAATTTGACTTGTCTCAAGCGAGTTCAAGTTTACATGGGATTTACTATGGGAAATTTTGAATTTTCGTTCATTCGCTCTTACAGGCCTGGGGAAAACATGTAGAAACTTCTAGGATGGCCAGAAATGAGCGGAATCGTCTGGAGAACAACTTTCCTTAAGAGACCAGGTCGATTCGTTCAACTCCCATCGAGCTCAACGGCAATACATCCGGGGTTTTCGGAACCAACGGTTTTCCCCAGAAAAGCATCAAATTTTCCTTAGCATGCTATGAATGCTAGATGAACACCGCGACGCCACATGTCAAACATCTACCACGTGGACTAGCATCGCCTATAAAATATTACTTTTTATTACTTTTTGAACTATAGAATTATCATTTATGGTGATCCTGATACTATTTAGCTGTATTCTAAATCTCCAAATAAGAAGAAACTGTTATGGTGCAAATTGTACAATCACGTGGTAGCTGTTTGACATGTGGCGTCGCGGTGTTCATCTAGCATTCATAGCATGCTAAGGAAAATTTGATGCTTTTCTGGGGAAAACCGTTAGTTCCGAAAACCCCGGATGTATTGCCGTTGAGCTCGATGGGGGTTGAACGAATCGACCTGGTCTCTTAGGGAAAGTTGTTCTCCAGACGATTCCGCTCATTTCTGGCCATCCTAGAAGTTTCTACATGTTTTCCCCAGGCCTGTAAGAGCGAATGAACGAAAATTCAAAATTTCCCATAGTAATTTCTATGTTAACTTGAACCCGCTTGAGACAAGCCAGTTTTCAACCAAATGAGCTGAAATTTGGCGTGAGAGTCCCTATGGGTATGACCTACAAGGGGAACCACACCAGAACTTGATCTGAGAACTTTTCAAAATCCGTACCCACCCTAGTAACTATCCTATTCTGACTGGTCCTTGTCATAACCAAAAAAGTTTGCCAAATCGATCAGAAAATTCCTTTGAATCACAAATTTTTGAATGGACAGCCCCCAAAATTGTTTGGAGACTTATATGAAGAAACAAAAGATGCAAAAGTGCTTATTTGTTTCATACAAAAAACAAAAACAAAAATTTAATCAGGATAATTTTTGCAAAGATCTAAAGACCTGGCATTATTCTTAGACTTCCTTGTTTTATTTATTTTGTCCTCATTATATAAAGATTACAGAATCACGATTTGTCATCTATTACGCCTCCAGGAACATTAGATAAGATAGGGGAAGTATGCCTTTTTCGAGCACATATACTTTAAGCAGCTTAACACAACATTGGTGTTAGATTGTACCTTCTAGAAGGCGATTTAATCATCATGCTGAAAATGGGTAGACTTCCCCTACCTTGTGTAAAGGTCAGGAGTCTGTTTACTTCACCGTTCCGTCTATCAGTTAATCCGAGTATTTAGGGAAAAGGGTTTAGCCGCTGTTATGATGCTGTTTGAGGGCTTCTAGATTCTATTCTTAGATGTTTTCGCAACGATGCTGGTTATCATAATTCTTCGCAATTTTGAATTACATGGTTTATATTTAAGAGAGGTTGATGACCGGTTACTTTTTTGGATTTTGCATGTTTTTGATAAGTGTACCTTTTTTATCTAGCAGATTTTTTTTTGGAATGGTCGTTCTAGCTGTTTCCATTTCTTGATACTTGTTTTTCAGTAGATTCAATTTGGCATCTGAATTTAATGCTACGAGCTGGTTTTGATCTCTGCTTTTCCCCTTTTCCCGCCCCCAAGGTCGAGTTTTACTCCCAACCCGAGCGACTACGACAACCAACCGCAGGCGTTTGTAGACGATGCGACACTATTAGCAGCGACAGCCGGACAGGATTACGAAGCGCCTCCACCGTCCCTTTCTTTGGCAGCAGCAGCATCAGCAGCTGGGGAGCTCCCGGTTTACGATCCACGTGGGGCTCAGCACCGCCTCGAGTCACAGCGCTACACTGGCGACGTTTTCGGGGCGAACCGTCGACCTCCTCCTCCAGCAGGGCCGGTGTACGGCGGATTGCACGAGGACTATCCGATGCCTCCGCCGCCGCCGTACTACGGATACGCCGGAATCACCACCAGTGAGGCCCGGTCGAATCCGTTCTACTCCGAGGACGAGTTCCGGTGCGCTGCCCGGCTGCGCAAGCTGCTTTTCTACCTTAAGAAACAGTACCAACAGGACAACAAGTACATCCAGGCCGTCTACGGACGGAACCCGGGAGGTGCTGGAGGTGCTCCGCGATACAACTAAACTGCGCTTTAAAACCGTGTACTCACTAACTGTATAACTCAACTTAAGCACTACTTAAACGATAAGGCACGACGAGCTGACGCAGGACAATAATTTGCACCCGGTTCAAAGCGAAAGAAAGGAAGCAAGGTAAGAGCACTACTGTAGAGTTAGATGTTTCATTTCGAACTGAGAAGCAAGGTGACATGTTTCCATCATCCAACAAAAATATATCAATTAAATGGAGCAAACAAAAGTGTGTCAAAACTGTATGGAAACAAGTAACAACAACAAAAACTCAACCAATGCTGTTAAACAAGAATAAAACAAATCTTATATTATACATTGTACATGGACTTAAGAGATCAAAACAAACACAGGAGCCCCCCTCGTAAGTGTTTATAAAAGCATTTTTACTGTATTAAAAAAAAGAGTGTAGAACTTAGGATTACAATAACTACTGGACACAAAACCTTTTAAGATGTATTTATCAGATAGCTAACCTCTTCCCCCTTTAGCCAACCAAGCCGCCGATCAAGACGAGACGGTTAAAGTTTACCCTTTAAAACTCTGTTCTAAACTATATTTAACCAAAAAAAAAAACAACAACAAACAAAAATATCTCTCTATTCCCATATCCCTTCCTTCATATCAAGTTGAGAACCTAAAAGAAACTGACAAAATAAGCACACTCACACACTTTTCTACTTTTAAGAAACGTAAAACAAGGCAGCACTTTAAAGAAGTAGAAAAAAAGTATATCTTCCTTCCTCCTTTTTGAACAACACACACAAAAAAAAACCCTATTATATGAAATTTTATCCTCATATATTTATAGACTTTACACAGAGTGTATACAGAACACAAAAAATAAAATCAAATAAACAGCAGCAAAACGGAAGCTAGAGAGCGACTCTCAAGCAGTGCGGCAGCTTTTGGGAGGAAGTGCCTCCTCCAAGCACAAACAGAAACCAAAGCAAACATGGGCGCGAGCGAGCTCATAGGCTATGGATTTGGGGGTGGGATAAGTTATGCAAAAAGTCTCCGAAGTGGGTACACGTGGTTTAGGCTCTAAAGACTGTGGGATCGGGTTACAAGGTTATAATGTGTTTTTTGTGGGGTTAGGGATGCTCAAAAATAGGAAATTTCAGTTATGACCGATTCTACCGTATGTATTGGCCTGAATTACGGAGTAAACCTCAGTTAGTTTTTACATATTTGAAAATATTATCGATTTTCCTTCCTAGAATCATAGTGCAATTTGGAAAATATTCTATTTGTGCTTTATACGAATTTAAAATATCGTGACTAGACAACGTATAAATTGTCTTTTAAAAAGCATTTACAAAAAAATGCTATAAAATCTGAGCTGTCAGAAACGACGAAAGAGTGACTTAAAAATGTTTCTGATGATATCACTGACTTTAAAATAAAGTTACTTCCCGGGCAGACGGTAATAACAAAATTCATGCCATTTCAATAACAAATACTGTTAAAATATCAAAAAGTGTTATGGAATCTTCTTGAAAAATCCATTTTTGCATAAGGGTTTAATAACAGTTTATATTATCATAACAAAATTTGTTATTGGTCTGATATTGGATGATAGCCAAAACAACTTTGGAATAACATTTTTTGTTATGGAAGAATACTTCCAACTGTTATCTGGATGATCGGATTAGTTGTTAAAATAACAAAAAGTAATAACAAAGATTTGTTCGAAGAATAACTAAAAATGTTATCAGTCTGTTATTGCAATAACAATCCAATAACAAAAATTTCATAACGACGAATAACAAATCTTGTTATAAATAACATAAAATGTTATTGGCCTAGTATTTTCCAATATCAAAAAATTTTATTACTAAGTTATTTCCGTCTGCTCGGGTTACGACATTTATTTGTTTGCCAAATAGCAAATGGAGTTTCCCTTTTATTAAATGCATTGCATTGCAATTTTCTTGCATTAAAGTTAGTTATAACTTTGACCTAAACTGAGCCGAACAGTTGAAAAACAATAGAAGCTTCTGTGAAAATTTGATGACTTGTTTTCCTGAATTTAAAAATTGATTTGATTTACGAAATCGTTGAGATTTATTACTCATGGAATTTTTTTGAACAAATTCAGAACAAAAATCTTTGAAAATTATATAAATTTCATAAAAGTTTTATAAATCAAGAAAAAGTTGTCAGATTTCTATTTCATTTGCAGATTTTTTTAAATAAATAATCGTTTCTCTGGTAAGCTATTACAAATTTTCAAAATTTTTGAATTGATTAAACAACAGAAAAATTTAAACAATCTTTCGATTAATTAAGATTTATCGATGCTGCATGTTTTGCACGAAAATGTGAAGCTGATGTCAGCAAACGCTTCACTTTCGTCAAGGTATGATAAATTTAGGCTCACTGAACAATTTTTATTGGACAGAATTGAATTTTAATGAATTTCCTGCCAATAAATAAAATTGTAAATTTCGTGCATAAATGGTATATAATCATATTAAGAAACCATGTACATCCACGCAAAGGTTGCTTAACATTCCAACTCCCAAGAATCCAAAAAGTTGGAACGGTAACTTCAACTCGCTGGATCTCGGGCATAACTCAACCAATCGGGACGATTATTTACCCCAGTGATTTGTTAGGATGTCTAGATGATCCTACAATTTTGCAGAACTCAATTTGATCAAATCTGTAATTTTTGCGACCGAAAACATCGTTCCAACTTTTTTTTCGCATGTAAAAAAAATATCGCCAAAAAATCTGCGGAGGAAATTGGTTTAAAAAAGGTTGGAACGATGATTTCAGTCGCAGAAATTACAGATTTGTTCAAATCAAGTTCTGCAAAATTTTAGGATTGTTTAGACATTTTTACAAATCGCTGGAAATAAGAATCGTCCCGATTGTTTGAGTTATGGCCGAGATCCAGCGAGTTGAAGTTACCGTTCCAACTTTTTTGGGAGGCTTGGGCGTCCGTGTAAGTTGGACATGCGTTGGGCGTTCCAGTGTTAAGATGATTCGATGACATTTGACCAGTTTTATTTATTAGCAGGGTATTATTCAAAATTCAATTCTGTCGGTTGGAGCGTGATCAGGTAGGTCAAATCTATCAAATGTCAAATCTATCAAATGTGAAGCGTTTACTGACACCAACCAATGTCAAGTTGTTCTATCATTGGTGAATACATTATTTTATTCTGATAAACTATCTTCAAAAGACCGATTCTTAGCGAAGCTACACCAAAATGTCACTTTTTTCAATTTTCAGTGTGATTTTTTATATGAAAAATTTCATTTTAATTATGATCTAATAATTGCAATGTGCTTTAAATGCGTTTTCTTATCTGAAATGCCAAAAATATTGACCAAATGAGGTCTGCAAGTCATTGAATGGGAGAGGAGTTTTTTCATAAATCTGCTCCTTTCGTTGTCCCGTCACGAAAAGAAATGGCTGGCAAAAACTCAAATCTCAACCAAATCTTTCAGTTCAAGGAGCAAAAGATTCGTTTTTCAATTTGTGATAATGTGTAGAAGAGCAAAAGTTTTAAAAAATCAATCTGGCAAAACTGTGTCGATTTTTTTGGTGTGCCTTTTAAAATTCCAGTTTTACGATGTTGTCCCGTCACGCTACATTTTCATTTCAGGAGAAGCACAGGTATAATATTGTTCATTATGCATGTCATTTCTATGTTGGAAAATCAATTATCTTTTCAAATATGTAATAACATTGGGGGGTTTCTTCTTTAATTGTGTCACTACAGCCAAAACGCTGAAAAAAACTTGGGATTTTTTTGAAAAGGAGCCGAAGAATCGGTCAAAAGATGTTTTGAGCACAACCAAGTTTAGAAAAAAACGTTACTTAGTCTGACTGTTGATTTCGATATGTATTCGTGAAGGTATATCTGGTGGATTGATTTAGAAGTTCATATGTCGAGCGATTTTATAGTTGTTATATGCCTTTCCTCAATAAGGAAGGTAAACAAAAAAGATTATTCAGTGCATTCTGTGTTCAATTGTTAGAATCAGATTTATGAACTGCTTAGAAATATTGATTATTCATGGAAATAATGAAGATTCGAAATAATTTGTTAAGTATTTATATAAATAATAAACTGAAAATAAAATAAAACTTATTGAGCATCCCAACTTCATCTAAACACTTCAAGAACTTTCATAAAGCTTGTCTTGTATTGTCAACCCTAAAACAAAGCTCCTCGCAAAGTGGCCAGCACCGGAAATTTGCACGCTCCTTTGGATCGAGTTTCACCTCAAAATCCGCGCGCGGAATGTCTGACATTTACGCGCCGCAATGTGGTATTGTCCCTTTTCAAGGGACGTAGACGATCCTGTAGCCAACCACTTCCGGGAAGGCGTTTACCAGGTGGATATGATACCTGGAAAGCTTGGAAAAGTCCCAAAGATGAATCAACGTGTGCAAATGAAGCTTAGGGGAGAACTGTCGTTTTGCTGAAGAAAATTGCCGAGCAAACTTTTATTTTTGTTGAATTTCCTAGGAATTCTATCAAGTTAAATAGTTAAACTGGATCAGATTTGAAAATTTACTCAAAAGTCACAACCCCTGATCAAGTCAGAAGGACGACAAGAGCTGATTCGGAAACATTAAACTGAGAGTCACCCCTTCCTTATAAAAAGGAGGCGTCCCAGAGACGAAGTGAAATAAATTTCGAATTAAATTGCCTCGTTAGCAGGTTTTTATTTCCTTCCCCAAGGGGGGAGCCTGGCATTATGGCCCTACGAAATGGGTCGTTGGATTGATGGAATTTCGATCATATTTCGCTTGCCATTGATGATGGTAATCAATCTCCCTAGCAGAGTGAGCGCTTGCGATGGAGTGGGGGATTGATCTATTTTTAACGCTTATTGGCAATGATTGAGGAAAGGTTTATCATTTTTTGAGTTATGCCAATCGTGGCTGATTGAATTTGGAAATCATTGTCACGTAAAATAAAATATGAAATTTGCTCAAAAGCTCCAACTTGCTGACTCGAGACCCGCGGAACGGAAGGAACTACATCAAAACTATATATCAACCTACAGCAATGTTGGTCAAATCATACTCAAAACGGTTTTCAAGCTTCATCAAAATTACAAACATACACTCATTTCTAATGGTTCATGTAACCTTGTTGTGGCATTTAACAGTTAAGAAATCAACTAATCAGTAGTTGAAGTTGATCAAAACAACCAAACTACCCGGAAAGAAACACTCTAGAACCGAGCTAAGCTTAACTAGTTACTAAGAAGAAGATGAAAAGTGCACGGAAAATGGGAGAAAATCATTGCACCATCATAATGATAACAAAATCAATAATAATAAACTGAGGAAACAAGAAAAAATGTGTGTATGCTGTGTATGACAATTTTTCAACACGCCATTTGCTGTTATTATCATTATCATTGAGAATTTTTCACTTTTCTGTTACAAAAAATGTACAAGTTTTAGACACTGTAAGGCGCTAAGAAATCAATGGACAATACATATTATAAATATTATATACACTACTTAAACTGGGAATTTGAGGAAATCTGCTGCAAGGGGTGCCGTTGGGATGATTTTTACTGAAAAAAATCACCACCGAAACTCCTTGGCCGACTCGAATTTCCCAAAAATGTAACAAATAAGTTGTACTTAAAGAAGTTAAGGTAAAAAGGTGACAGAATGGGAAAATAAAGCTTCAAGTAATGTAAACCATACAATAATACCCTGACAATAATAAATCAATCGTGAAGAAGTACCATATTTTCGTACGTTTCGAGAATGAATGTTCCAACAGAACTGGAAGAAACGAGCCAAAAATAGATAAAACCTAAAGACAATAATCAAGCATAACAACAAAATGTAACTGATTGTAACTACTTTGCAAACTGAGGACAATAAAACTCACAATACATCAGTTTATGATAGACAGCTACACTTTCAAAACGAACATCAGCACTTGTTTCATTTTTATGCTCAAATTCACATACAAAATTCCCACAAAAATCATTCCCCCAGATTGCACTTGTTGAACTTTTGGGCAAAACAACACCCACTGCAAACAAACTCATAGACATAAACACAGCAACACACACACAAGCAGTCACCCCCACCACATGAGAAGGAGTAAAACTTGCTCAATAATGAATTTTCAAGTGCGAGAAAAGTTTCCGGCGTGGAGTTCTGTAGATAACGCTGCAAATAAAAACAATAGAAAAATAAAAACAAAATGAAAACAAGGCAACTGCAGAAAGGGATGGAAAAATTCAAACGATGGAAAGGAAAAATAGGTGAATTGAAGCGAGTCAAGTGAACTAAGTTAAACATAAAGGATAGGATGATGTGTATCAAGTACTTGGCTATCGAACGATGAAGAAACCAGTCTTGTGTATCTTAATGAAGAAAAAAATACATATATTTACTGTATTTACTCTCCCCACACAAACACACAAACACACACACACAGATACACTTCTAAAACAGAGAATAAAGTCAACATTGAATACAAATAAAGATTGAGATAAACTTGCAAACTCGCACATGCTCACCGGTCTATTGGGTTTGGTCTCGGGTGACATTGCCCTAGGGTGGATGAGGAAAGGGGGCGTTTGCTTGTGACAACGACAACAAAATTGGATGAGCTACGAGAGTCTGTCTGTATGATTGGATTGGTTTATCTGCATGGGAGAACATGCGATATTGAATGCAATGGTAAGTATGAGATTTCTCAATCAATCATGATGGTAAGTTTATTTTACAGATTGTACTACTCACTAAGGTTCTCGGTTTAAAAAAAAGGTTTTAAAATCGAAATTAGAAATCATGTTTTCAATATTTCAATGAAAAAGTGTTTTAAAATGCATAATTATCAAACGTCATGCAATCATTAGTTTCAAAATCATAAAAAAAAACTCATTTAAGAAAACTTCAAATAGATTTCCCAAGCCAATGGCAGTGCCCATAGTTGAAGATTCGGCTATTATGCAAAATGAAGTATTCCGAGAAAAATGCCTTTTAGTGTTCGTCACCAAATCCAAGGCAATTTCAATGGTGAATGGACGAACAATTTTGATGATGTTCAATAACATTGAAAAACTAAATCAAAGCTATCAATTTTAAATCAACTTGATTTAATTTGAAATGTGATAATGCTTGTGACATGGAATAATTTTATTTTGATACATTTTTCTGCATTTTAAAATTTGAATCTTAAAAATTCCTCATGGTAACACGGTACAATTTGAAAATACACATTGAAATAAGTTAAAACATTTTTTACAGCAGATTAGTTTTTGTTGAAGAGTGACCACTGTTCAACCATGTATACCAGAGGTGAACGAAATCACTGAAATCACTTCATACAAAATTTTAAAGTTAGTCAAGCATGGTTTTACCCGAGGTTTTACCTTGTGACCTAAAAATGTTCCACCTGTTCATTTTTTTTTGTTTTTGATTTGAAATTGGATCACACCCAATAAAAAGTCAAAAAAATATTTACAACTGGAGCGTCCATCCCGACAAATTCCGGAGAGAATTCTCGGAGTTTCCCGAATCCCGGGATTCTTCGTATTTTCTCTCTGTATTTTCGGAATTTTTAATATTTTTCCAAAATCTTTATAATTCATTTGTGAAAATGGTGTTTTGAATGCAAAAATCCCGTTTTAGACCAGTTTTTAGTACTCTAGAGTACAGCTGTATCTTTTGACAGGAGCAAGATAGACCCATACTTTTTTCGGTAAAGTTTCAAAGCATATCCCCAATTTCAATCCTATTGTATTGGTTTTCGAATTTGGTTAAGATTTAAAATTATAAAAATCAAAATGCAAAAAATAGTTTTTTCTCATACAAACTCCCAAAATTCAATAACATTTTGGGAGGTTATTTTGATCCCCAGAAAGAACCAAAATAGCATGTTGCTGATTTGATCTGACAAATTTTAATGTTTAATAATCCCATGAAACTCGATTCTACCCTAATATGCCATACCTTGAACATGAGCATGGGGATATTTTATATCTAAAAAAAACATATACAAGTGTATACAATTTTAGGAAAAAAAATTCAACCTTTATAATTTCAATAAAAACAAAATGTTATACTTAAAAACATTTTGAATATGTTGACCTTTAGAGCCACAGATTGACATTTTAATGAAATATGTATTTTAAGGAATTTTTTAGGAAAAACATGCAATCATCCCTTTGGCGCTTTGTATGCTTTTTATTTCCAAATTGTTAAAACTAAGCTTAAAATTTCCCATTTTTAGGCTTTGGTTACGTTTTTTGAAACCTGGGAAAATCGGACGCCCTATTTACACAACGTGTGGCAATTTCTTCTTGTGGCACAAAAAAAATTAAGGCATATTAAAACATGGTTTCTTAAGTGTCGTTTTTCTCCTGCTTGGATCACTAGGGTGTAATATCAAAATCGATTTTCAAGCACAGCATTATTTTTGTTCCTTTTGGGGTCCTAAACAACCCCCCAAAGTTTGGGAACGATTGGTTTAGTCCTCACTTTGCGCAAAGCGATTTAATTTTCCATACAAAGGAGAATGGGCAAATTTGTATGGGAGCTGGTCCAAGGATGTACACGAACGGGACAAACTTTATTCGAAAGATCTCGCTGAGACATGAAAAAAAGTCTTCTGAACGAACTCTCTAAACCCCGGGGTTCAAAAGTTACAAGTTGTTGAAGTTTGAGTATTTTGGGTTAAAATGTACAAAAAATCGTATTTTTGCTATTTCTAAAATCACTCATAAAATCCTTATTTTATTATGGATTTCGATCATCTTGACTTCATTCGACGCGTATCAGCAAAAACTATAAGTTCTAATATGTTTTAGCATGATTGAAACATGATTTCTCTTGTTTTTATCCGTTTGAACCGTTTGTGCAAGGGGCATTCCATAGAAACAAGTCGAAACTTGAAGATTTTGAAAACGGATCCTACCCAGACTGCTTCAGTGAGTATGGAAGGCTACAGTGCGTTGGTGTAACAACTTATTGAGATTTTCTGGGTCATCCAAGAACTCCTTGGAGTTAAGACCCGTGGGTCTACCGCCGTAACAAGCAAGAGGTCAGTGCTTTTTTACCACTGATAATAACCGCATAGCTTCAGTGAGTATAATAGACTACTTTATTGATGTTTTGAAATGTCCTGGGTCATCCTAGGACTCACTGAAGTTAAGATCTGTGGGTCTATCACCGTGACAATCAAGATATCTACCTGTTTTGACCAAGGTCAGTGCTTTAGTCAGTATGGTAGACTGCTTTTTTAATGTGTTGGGATGTCTTGGGTCATTCTAGGACTCACTATAGTTAACAGCAACAGACCTTAACTTCAGTGAGTCCATATATGCGGTTATGATCAGGGGTGAAAAGTCATTGACCTCTTGCTTGTTACGGTGGTAGACCTACAGATCTAAACTCCAGGGAGTCCTAGGATGACACTGGACATTTCAAAACATGAAAAGGTAGTCTACTATACTCACTGAAGCTATGCGATTTTTATCAGTGGTAAAAAATCACTGACCTCTTGCTTGTTACGGCGGTAGACCCACGGGTCTTAAATCCAAGGAGTTCTTGGATGACCCAGAAAATCTCAATAATTTGTTACACCAACGCACTGTAGCCTTCCATACTCTCTGAAGCAGTCTGGGTAGGATCCGTTTTCAAAATCTTCAAGTTTCGACTTGTTTCTATGGAATGCCCCTTGCACAAACGGTTCAAACGGATAAAAACAAGAGAAATCATGTTTCAATCATGCTAAAACATATTAGAACTTATAGTTTTTGCTGATACGCGTCGAATGAAGTCAAGATGATCGAAATCGATAATAAAATAAGGATTTTATGAGTGATTTTAGAAATAGCAAAAATACGATTTCGTTCAGAAGACTTTTTTTCATGTCTCGGCGAGATCTTTCGAATAAAGTTTGTCCCGTTCGTGTACATCCTTGGACCAAATCTGCCCATTCTCCTTTGTATGGGAAAAATATTTTTTTTGAATTTTGATATTTAAAAAATCCAAGTTTAACGCTATACTAAAACCGGATTGTTAAGGACCCTATAAGGAACCAAAGAGTTGCTGTGCTAGCTAAATTTGGACAACTGTTTTTTTCCATACAACCATATTACACCCTATTGGATCACACACCTCGAACTTAACTCACAATTTAATATCATTTTCATATAGATAACTTTTAGTGCAAAATAGCTTCTTTGGAAATTGAGGAACTACATTTTTAAAGTTTTCGCAAAACTTTAAAAAATAATATCTAATTTGGTTGACGAAATCAACATCTAGTTCCATAGAGCTCCAAATTTTGGTCACGAATTACAAAGATAAATGGAAAAGGAAATACAATTCTAGTCGATTAATTCCAGTCACATTTCGACATATCTCTAATGTTCTTTTTCAGGCCATCCAAAAGGCATCGGTCCCAGAAAGATACGGAAGAGATGACCGGCTACGAAAACACACTCATTGCATTGGTTTGTGTTTTTGCCAGTTGCAACCAAATCCCTTTGGCCGTGTTTGCCCTTCTTATCTCTGCTGCAGGCCAGGCTAGTTAGTGCAACTGAGGCAGCCAAGTACACATTCCAGAGGGGAAAAAGGCTGTAAAAAGGCCAGCCAGGGCAGTAAACATTGTTCCCAAGGTACCACCAGCAAAGTGTGCCCCTCGAGAGCTAGATCCAGCCTCGTAAAACTCAGTTTCCATTTCTCGTAAGACCACTCTCTTTAGATTAGTCAGCGCTACTAAGGCAGTTGGGCATGCACTATCTCTAGCTTAAATTTCTAACTTGTTGCTTGGCCGGACTTGTCGGGTATCGTTCAGTCGTGCGGATGCTGTGGTTTTGGTCACTTCTTCTTGGGGCTAGTGAGACATAAATTCGAAACGGGATTACGAAGGACGTCGGTCTGGCTGGCTGGGAGAGAGAAAGAGTCCTGTGGTGACAAGGATCTACCACCACAATAGTATAGTTGATAGGAAATCCACCGAATCTTGACTTCCAGCCATGCGTTACGTTTTAATTACGTTCACCGGACTGATGGGGTTGGCTTGGGTAAATAGAATTCAATGTGTACTGTGCCGGTGAAAATAATGTCGATAGAGGGTGTCCTGGACACCTGAATAAACTGGAAAAAATGTGGGTTCAGGCACTTAGGGTAAACTCTCAAAATTTAGTGAAACTGTTCTACTTTACAAGGAATTATTGATTACTGTTTTTTTTTCAATTGCCACTTTTCAAATTCAAAACTTAAAAAAAATGCAAAACAAATTGATCAGTTAGAAATTAATTGCTTCACCCGACACTACCACCACGTACTTGAAATCAAGCGGAAAATTGGATCCGGGTTTTCCCGCGCTCCCTGACTTTCTCACCACCCATCTTTCCAGGCCTCCCCCGCCCCTGTCCTGGTGCTGGTGGCGAACGGAAGTGATATCACAATCAATCTGTCCGGTGACACCAGCAACAACCGGCTGGTGAGCGTGGTCAGCGATGCCGGAAACAATAATCCGTCCGTGTTTGACTGGGTCGGCGGGAACGGCGCGAACAAGGCCCCGAGGTTGGCCGTCGGTGGAGGAGGAGAGCCCGGAGGAGGTGGTGCCAACAATAATGGTGCCGGAAGTGCAGCGCTGATTGATGCACTGTTGAAGAGAATACTCGCGGCGGCGGCGGCGGCGGAACCGAACATCCGGCCACCGGCAACGGAACCCGACGATGACGATGTTGGTAAATCGCGGCCAACCGATGCAGTGACGAGATCAAACGAGGCAAGGACGTTGAGTGGAACGACGGAATCGGTGGCGGTTACGTGGAGTACGAAGCAGAAGGTGTACCCAGCATTGGAATTGGAAGATATTTGATTTGAACGGATTTGTTTCCGAGTTGATTACTAAGTATTATTTTTAGTAAATAAATTTAAGATTTAATAAACAACTTTGACAGGAGAAAAAATGCATTGCAGTGCTGTGCTTTTTATATTCTTGGGAAATAAAAATTATAGTTATTTGAAATATTTGATTCAGTACAAATTCCAAATAACGTTTTTTAAATGTTATTGTCTCTATTTGGAAACTTTTGATTAGATCTAATGTTGAAAGTATCATTGTTATTTTTTTTTGTTTTGTTTTTTTTATATGCATTATTAAGTGATTTGTTTGATAGTATTAGGCATATTCTACAACCTCCATTATAGAGGGTGACGATTCTCGAGATTTTCAACTTCCCGGGAATCGAGAGTTGAATTTGGCTATTTCTCGGGAATTCCCGGGACCCGGGAGTTATTTTTTTGACTATGGCAATAGTGGCAATAATTTGAAAGAAAAGTTAAAAATAAGTTTTTTTTTAATGAATTTACTTACAATTGATTCTTACTATTTCTATGAAACGTTTATTGAAGTATCCACATTATTTAGAGGAACTATATCACCCTTATGATTTTTTTTTCTATGTCTGCAAATACAAGATTGTTTCTTGAGCTTTTTGGGACTCTGGGACTGACTGGGAATTTAAGTTTAAAATGTTTACGAATAATGTATAATTTCCCAGTATCGGGATTTTTGCAATATGAAAAATAACGACTCAAACAACAATTTAAACTTGTTTTTTCCTTTTAAGGTCAAGTGTAAATATTCATTGAAGAAATATTTACAGTTATTAGGAAAACGCAAAAGTTCACAATTGGCGGACAATAACTTTACAAAGGTTGCCAGAGTAATTTAATATTGAGGTTGACGTGAAACACAAAACGACTCATTGACATTTAAAAAAATAGCTTGATACAGCGAAATTAACTTAGGGACTTAGAATAATAAAAAAAATATGAGGATTGCTATACTGAAGAGGATATGAAAATTGAACTTATTTTGAAAAAGCTTTTCCCGCTTAGAAATAATAAATAAAAATCATGTTTAAAAAACTTCAAATTTCATTTCAGGGGTGTAACTGCTAAGTTAATTTTAAGGTAAATTTTGGGTTCATCATTTTTTTGGCTTCTCTCAATTATAATTATTGTAATTTAAAATTAAAATTTACTGAATAAGAAGATTAGAGAAAAATTGGTTTATTCGAACTTGAACATCGAGCATTGAACATCCAATGTTCAAAACAAGTTAGAGTTTTCCAAATAATTTTCTGATTAGTTTATATAATTTTGCTTCGATATTTATAAGTTAAAATTTTCCCGGGAGTCTTGACCAAATTTCCCGGGAATCGAGAGGTCCAAAAATGGTCGATTTCCCGGGAATTTTTTCCCGGGAATTCCCACTCGCAACATGGGCAAAAAGATAATGGAGTAGAGGGTGACTCTACTCCATTATCTTTTTGCCCATGTTGCGTTTTTTTCTATCCACTTTTTTAAATTTAAGTTTCGTTTATTCGTTATGGTAAGTAAGACCCTTTTGTTAATAGAAAATAAAGTGTATTAAAACATAGGATAAGACATTACAAAAATTACTGCATTCATATATTTTTTTGTTTTAAAATTTAAGGAATAGGGGAAATATACCCTTTCTAATCAAACACCTATCTTCGTCATATGGAGAGTTTGATGCTCGATTCAAGCTCCAAAAATACAATTTAGGCTATGAACTTACCAGCAACAGCACCGCCTCGAGTAAGCACGCAAGTTTATGCTACTTACTGGTCAAAAAGATCAAATTTAATGCACTTTTGATCATAATTTCTATTTAGCGAGACCATTTCTCATAATTTTGGTGGCACACACATCCACACGCAAGATCAGAGGTTAACTTCTTAACGGAAATCGTCATCAATATCTTTTCACTTGCGCTAACGATTTCAAAGCGCTTAAGATATAAAATTGCTTCCAACTACCGGCAACATGTGATTTTGCACATTAGTTAGTCACTCACTTGAAAAATAATCCCGAAAAATGTAAATAATTAGCAAGCGCCATAAAAAAAAAACAAACGCGCTAAGTCTTTTGACGTTTCAATTTTGACGACCCATTCCAATCGAAGGCTGAAACAAAGGGTAGCAAACAACACCACCAGCAGCGCCTGTTGTAGTAAGCCAGTGATGCCAGGAAATTATCTCTATAAATGCTACGTTTCGTGAGTGTTCGCTTAAAATTACATCAATCTTGGCAACACTAAGCAGACCCAAAAGAGCGCTGGAAGAAAAAAAGAACTAAGCTGAAAATAGGAAAATGGGCGTGGCCCAATGCACTCGAATGATTAGAATGCATTTTTGAAATATTTTTTTTAAATGCTTGTAAAAGGAATAGCATAACTTTTAATAAAAGTGAAAATAAACAGAAATGTTCACAAAAAGTTGCTCTACTCGTTGGTGTACTTGGTTTGAGTGAATTTCAAGGAACACTCCAGATTATGCAGCATCATTCAAACACGACCGCTTATTAGGCATAAAATGAGTATATGTCACCTACTTTTATTTTTGGTGTATTTTGGGATCAAAGCTCGTCTGGCGGTGTTTCTATTTCAATCATTCGAATATTTGGTCAATTTTATTTGTATGTATCTCTAGAGGGGTAATATTTAATGACACATTTTCCATTGACAAAAACGCCACGTTTTGGCTGATATTTACTCGTCTTTTCATGAATTAAATGTTCTATCGCATCTCGATTAAAAATCTCACATGTTTATCTGACCTTAAAATTGAGTTGACCTGAAAATTGAGTTTGAGATTTGGCATCTTATTCAAGATTTGGAATGCTTTTGATATCGTACGAGCAAAGCAAAGCAAAGTAACCCCCGGGTCTTCTGTGGTCTCTGTTGCAAGTTTCTGCTCATTTCTAGGCGTCCGAAGGTTATGTGTGGTGAGTCACCCAAAACCTCTTTTACGCAAATGGACCGACGTTTTACTTCCCCATCCGATAGAAGGCGTGGTCAGGCAAATCTCGTCTCGAAAAATGCCACCGGGTCCGTCTGGGATTGAACCCAGGCCATACTGGGGTTTAGAGGCTACCACGCTAACCACTAAACCACCGGACCCGACCCGATATCGTACGAGACATATCTTGAAAAAAATGCCAAAATTTTCTTGACGTTTCAACGCCAGAATGTGTCAATGTTCTTTTTAAGTCTTTAAAAATTCAGAAAAATGTTGTTTTATTTCGACATTTTTGGTACCTTTGCCCCAAAAAAAGTTTAGAACTTATATTTTCACAAGTATTCATAATTTTCCGGAAATATGATATCACTTGATATTGAAAACGTTGTCATTGAAAAAATCTGCCATTTTTTTTTAAATAATAAGCAAAGGGTTTCTTGCTTCGTCTTAGAGTGGAAGGTTATGTGGAATTACTCAAGTTTCAGGTAAGTAATAGCCCTCTGTTGATTTTCATGTGTAACTATTAAAAGCACGCCAAAACTTATTTCTGATTACTTTTTCCGATGGATTACTTTTAGATATGGAAAGAGCAAAATTAAATGAAAAGGTGCATTAATTTGTGTATCAATGCTAAATGATACGATTCGATAATTTTTCTTGGGTTGTCAACAAATGGGAAAAGAGCATGTATTCTCATCGAGCACCTAATGTTGACTCATTTGGAGCGCGTTTAAACTGAAATCAAGTAATCGACAGCTCAGTAGAAAGTGAGTTGCTAGTTTCTACCAAAAGTTTTACAAAATAATTTGTTCACAAGCATAGAAAAGTAAATCAAGATAGCATCACATTTCAGACGTTTTCAAATCTTGCGTCAGACTCATTTCACCTGTTGGAGGTGTAAATTTATATCTTTCATGAGTTATTTCAAGTGTGGTAAAATTGTGACGAATACGAAAAAAATCCAACCATTCATTTTTCCAACCGGCCAAATAAATCTTTTACTTACTGTGTAATCAAAACGACAATTTGCATGGAAATTGGAACGAATCCTTAACCTGCCAGGGATATACGTATTTGGCTTATATGCTCAAATGGTCGTATAGTGGTGTGATCATAGCGTCAAATATTATATTACTTGCTTCTGATCTAATTCAATGATTCATAGCCAATAAAAACTATGATGTCACTTTCTAAATGGCATATTTTTGGCAGTCAATTTAGTCACCCGATCAAACACGTGTCAGTTTCTAAACACGCGACTGTCTGGACATTCACCTATCACTAATTACCATCTGATGTTTGCACAATCTGCCCACATTAAGCTTACATGTGCTGGTTGAAATTCCTTACTGAAGACGTTTTCGGTGATAAAACAATGCAAGGTTGCCTTGAGCACACTTTACAAATTTATCTACGAATGTAATCAGAAATGTTCAATTAGAGAGTTCAATGTTGTACAAGCCGAAATTTTGTTTGATTTTTCACTTTCCCTAAGTTTAAAAAGGCAACTCCCAACGGTGTTCAATATCAATCAGCTATAAAAGCTCCAGCGGGTCGTCAATCATTCAGTATCGGAGCTTGCTTCACAATGTTGTCCAAGTTGGTGGTTTTCGTTGCCCTGGTTCAGCTGTCACAGATCCGTGCGGACTTTCCCGGCTATCGTCTAAACCGGACCGTTTCGGCGATCAAGAAGAGCGTGGAACCATGCGACGGGCTGGGCCACTACTCGACGTGTACCTCGTGTGACACCGTGCAGGTGTGCTTGGGCACCGAGGTGACCTCGCGGCACTGTGGATCGCTGTCGCCGGACAAGCCGTACTGCAACAACGGCCAGTGCTCGGGAGTTCCAACGTTCGAGGGTGCCTGCCAGCCCCAGCCGATCTGGTGCTCGGACGAGGGTTTCTTCCCGGGTGAGTTGAAGTCGTGGGCGTGACACCAACAGTTTTGAACAATCTCAAATGCGTTCCGTTTGACAGATCCCTTCGTGTGCCAGATGTTCCACTACTGCCAGAAGGGAGGCTTCCCGTCGGAGGTGTACCAGTGCCCCGGTGATAGCGTGTTCAACCCGGACACCTTGGAGTGCCGCAAGCGCGAGAACGACGCCCAGTGCATGGTGATCAACTGCAAGGCCAACGAGGTTTTCTCCAAGTACGGAACCAGTGAGCGCTTCTTCGGGTACTGCGCCATGCAGGTTGGCTATGCGACCGCCGTCCGGGTGTTCCGGTGCGCCGAGGGAACCAAGTTCGATGGCGAGAAGTGCGTGTACGACTGTAAGACCGAGGGCAGATTCGCCGATGTCCGGTCGCAGTACATCTGGTACGAGTGCATCCGAAACGACGCCGGCCAGCTGGAGTCCATCACGAACAAGTGCCCGTGGGGAAGGGTGGTCGATATCAATCTGGGCGTTTGCATTCCGTGGAACGCACGTGCGGAAGTTATCCAGCTGTAAGGTTGTCGACGATACAGTGTAATGGGTTACCGTTTCAAAATAAAACAGGCATGCTAGGAACCGAAAATTGCGAATATTTTTTTGTGGCTTTATCTGTTTGGGGACCACAGTTTTAAACAATGAAAAATATAAATAGAATAGAAAAAAAATCACATTCATAAATCATGAGAAACACAAACTTGAAGGTCTCCAGAATTCTCTGCAATAGGGTCCTAAAGCCCTATGTACATTTTTTATGTACAACGGTAAAAAACATGCTAAAAACCATTTCTAACCCTTTTTTGGTTTTATTGCAAAAAAAAATATGTCAAGAAAATATTAAACAATGGATGGACGGTCTCCTTGGAAAGAGCTATTTCCTATAAAAAAAATTGATTCCAAAATCCCTTGAACCCTTTGTGGTCGTAAACAGGGTCATTGTATTAAAAAATAAGCTTTATCGTTTTGAACCATAATATCAGCAATTTATGCTTTTATTTAAGGACCCAATTTTAAACTACAGTCATGCACCGGTTTTGCACGCCTAGATTTTACACTGCCCCGGTTTTGATTCGTTCAGGTGCCTCGGTTTAGCACGACCCAGTGCTTAAGGGGTTACATACATGTAGAAAATCACAAAATTTCATTACAGAAAATTCACTAAATTTACTAAAAAGATGATTTTCAATCACTCCTGAAAGTTTCATGAAGATATTTAATGATTAAAGTAAGTTAAAGACAATTTAAGCTAAACAATTTGCCATGCGCAAAGCGAACTGTCAAACTTTGCGAGCGTTTTTCTCTAAACACCGAGTTGACTTACGGGTGCCACGATATCTCGAGATGGTGTTCGGGCCGGGGCTCGAACTTGTGCCGGACGTTGGAGGTTTTGCTTCCCACCTTCGTTGGTGGCACCTGAAGACCTCGGAGACAGGTAACACCTCACTACCGTACACTATGGGCACTCGCACTTCGCACTTTCCACCGTGAAAGTGTCGTTGTTGCTTCACGATCACCTCAACGATCACACTCAGTCCGCTGGACTTGTTTCAGCGGCACTAGAGAACAGATCACTACACGGCGAATCTTTACGATTTGGATTCAAATTGTCGAATGATTTCGGATTAAGAACAAACTCGATTTGGTTATTGCACGACTTGTATATTGGGATTTGGCAACGTAAAGAACAAGAAGAACGCGACGTTTGTGCTTGCGAGATGTATTTCGTACTGCTTGTGGTCTTGTATCGATCTTCTGTCTAGGCTCCTTTTTCCAATTCTGCTTCACACGGTAGAGATACAGATTCTCTCAACTGAGAGATATCAGCGAGGATGATGATACCGTGTGGTAGAGCAACTTCAGTATTTTGCATGCAGTTATTTTTTGTGTGTTTAGTTCATAACATTCAAATAACTAACCCTAAATGTGAGTGTGTGTGTGTGTGTGTGTGTCTTCGAATGCATTCTGTGTAAATTGTGTACTAAAACTAATTCGAACTATTTACATCTGTACAACACCTTCATGGTCAGTTCAGATCTGACCATTCCGGCCACCTTGAAATAGCCGTGGCTGTTTCAAAACTCTCTTCTCCTCTCTCCTTATCTTCGGCAACGTTCGGGAAGACTTCGTGTCGCCATGACACGATCCATTGATGACATTCATTCCGGACGTGGGTGGTTCATTAATGACGCCTCGACCGTCTTGAATCACGTGGCATCATCTGAAACAACAAAGACCCGGTAGACCGAACGTTTGGGTTAGAGTGAATGGAACGGTGCTCACCAGTTCGCATTCCTTATGCGCATCGAGCAGTTTCGGAGTGCTCTACCGGTCTTTGGAGTTTCTGCAGTTCTTGGTGGTGGTTGACTTGACTCGCGTGCATCATCTGGAACAGCAAAAGACCCGGTAGAACGGACGGGTGGAGATGGAGCGAATGGAACGGTACTCACCTGTTCACATTCCAATTTCGCATTGAGCATGTTTCGGACAGCTCGACCGATCTTTGAAGATGCTGCAAATTCAGCTTTCTGCAAGCCTTCTCCTGTGGTTGATACTTCTCCTTTGTAGACGTGCTGTTTGTAGAGCTTCTTCTGCCTTGGCACCGGACAGCTTTCAGCTTCGGCCAACTTGCGGAGGTTTGGTTGATTGAAGAACGTGAGCGAATTTGACAGAATGGCACGGCATGTGCGCTTTGGCGATTTGTTGGTCAGCTGCATTTCGGTCTGCCGTTCGATCATCTCGTTTCCTGCACCGTTGACGGCTGGAGATGTTTGACCGAAGCACGATCGTAGATGCATGAACGAGCTGGCGAGCGGGTATCCGAAACAACAGTGGGGCTTGGTATTGTTGTCCTTACACATGTGGCTGAGGCGAGCTTTCTTGGCGGGTTTCGTAGATGGGACTTTTTTACGGCGGCTTGCGTGGGTAGAAAAGCGATGCGCGGCACTCTCGCGGGAGTTGCCGTGGGTGACTTGCGGATTTTTTGACCGAGGAAGAAATGCGACGTATCTTCCGTTGTGAGTTTGAGTGGGAGTGGAGGAACTTTGTTTGGTAGAATGGCTTGCGTTTGGTTTGGCAGCTTCGAGCTCCAAAATGGGTTGAGGAGCTACTAGTAAAGTTCGAGTGGTGGTGGAGAAGCAGCACAACGTGGACGCTCCGTCGGACTTGGTGGGAATCTTGCCAGTTACTGTCCATCCGAAATGAGTTTCGACAAGTAAAGGAAGTCCGTCACCGATTGGCTTGCGTTGTCCGGTGTGAAGTTCATGGTAGAATTCTCCACCAATCAGGATGTCGATCGCTCCTGGCCTGTGGAAGTGAGGATCGGCTAGTCGGACATCGGGCATGTTCCAATGAGCGATGTCTACTGCGCTTCTTGGGAGATTGACCATGGGCGGTTTCATGATCAAGAAATCGAGGGTGGTGGAGAATTGGCTTGTTAGCGACTTGACTGTGGTGGTGATTTGTTGGTCGATCTTCTTGGCAGATTCTCCTAGTCCAGCTACGGTGACATCCACGTTCTTTCTGCGAATGTTGAGCAAGTCCGCCAGGTTGTTCGAGACGAAGTTGGACATCGATGCCGAATCTAGAAGCGCTCTGACTAGGAGTTCTCTCCCGTGGTTATCGGTGATGAGAAGATTTACTGTTTCCAAAAGAACCGTATCTTGCTTCGCTACGATTGGCAGGCTGGTTTCAGAAGAATTTGCTAATCCAAAGGTTCCAATGGTTGTAGGCGGGTTGTGTTGAGGAGCTGTGGAATTGGAAGCCACAGCTGCGTCTTGAGTGTGGTCCGGTGCACCTGGGTCGTGCAGCAGCGTGTGGTGCTTCGCTTGGCATATCCTGCAGGAGAACTTCGATCTGCAGGCACGCGCTTGGTGATTTTGGCGGAAGCAATTCCAGCACAGGCTTCGTTGGGTGACCAGCTCGCGACGCTGGATCACTGCAAGCTTAGTAAATGCTGGACATTCGTATAACAGGTGCTGCTTCGAGCATGACGGACACAGCGGTGTGTACGTCCTTGTTTCCGATGTGGCTGCGTTCGCGATGAACTTAACTGATTGGGATTTCTTCTGACTAGCGCCGGCCACCTTGACATTGCCGGTTTGACGGTGCTGCAAGTCACTTGCGAAGGACTTCAGCATGCGAACGTGGTTGTTCAGGAACTCTATCAACTCCTCGTAGGTCACCACCTCCTTCTTGCTCGAGTCCTGTTCCCAAGCACGTAGGGTAGCGTAATCCAGTTTGTCGCTGAGAATAAATACGAGCGGTGTATCCCACTGGTTGATCGGCTCTCCAAGCTTCTCCAGGGCTTTGACATGTCGCTGGAAGTCGTCAACCAACGTGTTCAAATCTTGTGCTGATTCACCTTCCATTGATGGCAACTCGTACAGTCTTCGGAATAGGGTTTTTCTCAGCGAGCGTTTGTTGTCGTACTTCTTTAAGAGTTCCTCCCAGGTCGGCGCGTACTTATCTGCTTGAATCTCAACAGTTTCGAACTGTTTTCTGGCGGGATCCTCTAACGATTGTAGCAGGTATTGTAGCTTGTTGACTACGGGGATGTCCTCGTTGATGTGAATCATGGAAACAAAGTTGTCTCGGAATGAAATCCATCATGATTCGTCTCCATTGAACTTGGGTAGATCAATCTTGGGCAGCATGTGATGGAATGTTGACGGTCCTTGTGAATGAGTAAAGCTGGAGTTCAACGAAGTATCCGCATGCGCTGTGTGGTGATCCGCCTTGGAGAGCAGGAAACCTTTGGCTTCACAAAAAGCATCCTCGAATTCGCACCGAACCGCTAGATGTGCTTTGAAGGTTTCCGGTTTGTCCAGCTGCTCGATTTCCGACTGCACGGAAAGGAATTCCTTGTAGGTCCTGTTCAACGTCTCTAGTCACACCGGTATTTGGATAACATGCTTTTCGTGATCGTATGCAGCCACAAATTTCTCAACCAACTCTCGTGTAGCCACAAGTCGCTCTCGCTTCTGCAGCAGATCAGCCAGCTTTTTATCCGCCTTGGTTGTCATCTCAACACTCCACTCTACTCACTCACCAAACGAAACGAAACGCGAAACGATTGCGGCGGAATACCACTTACCGTCGCGCGTGCGTGGTACTCTACGCGTACGCGAACGAAAACGACCGAAAGGGACACAAATCGAAACGTGTTTCCAGCTGTGGTGTGCCCTTTTCGCGATCCGCGAATCCGCTAAACGCCACCACGCAAACGCAAAGTCTCGAGTTTCCTCCCAGAGACAGATTTTTGTTGAAATTAAATCCAACCGCCAAAACTTGGCGTACCCACTTTTGTTTGCGTCACTGTAAGTGCATTCGTTGAGTACTTGCCCACTTTTGCTTTGCTTGCCCACTTTTTGCTCTCTGTGCCTCACTCAGTGAATCAAGAAAACAGCGCGTAGAATTTGAGCTGCGTTTGTCGCTAATTCGTAGAATTGCTGCTCTTTTGCCTTATGCTTTCAATTTGCCAAACATGCGATTTTGTCATGCAATTCGTCCACCATTTGCAACCAGCCAAATTAGTGCAAATATGGGAACCCGTCAACGGTAGTAGTACTAGATCGAGTGCCTCACCCAGGGCCGTAGCCAGGATTTTTGTTCGGGGGGGGCTTGGGTTCAAAAATTCAAAGGTTATGGAAATCAGTAAATCAGAAATTCCATTTGTTTAAATTCACCTGGCTAACGGTAAGATTATTGAGACGAATTATAAAACTGTAAAATAATGTATGCAAAAAAGATTTTAAAAAGCTTCATCCTATGTTTAAAAAAAATCCACTTTTTTCATATACCTTGTTTATACATAAGGATTTGAAAAGAAAGTGATTTTCTTACGTTTTCTTGGATTGTTGAAATTTAAACGAATTTCATGAAAAACTGTCCGCTAGCAAATTATCGGTAAATTTAAAATATACCCTAAATAAATTTTTAATCAAAAAAGATGCCCGAAGAATGTTAATTTATCTCACTTATGTATAATTTGGATGAAAAACTTATGAACAAATAAAAAAAAATTAAAAAAAATCTACTATCTAATTTAAAACCGTTTAGATAGAAATTTTTAACTGTGTGTATATTTTGATGGCAAATTTTATAATTAAAAACTATGAACTGAAAAAAATTGTTGCACGATTTTTAAACAAAATAAAACTCATAACTCATAACATAACTTTTCTTGAAATTTTCTTTAAAAAAAACATTAACACTGTTTTTTTAAATTGTTTTAAGGCTATTGAAGCTATTGCTTATTTTCTAAATCTAATGCATCCTCTCCCAACTAAAAAAAAGTTTAAGTACTGGTTATATTGAATTCCGTTTTTTTACTGAATTTTAATGTATAAAGAGATAATAAGAAATGTTCAATAAATAACGCCGCAATATTTACTGAAAAAATGCATTTATTTAAAGCAAGCTTAAATCATAGTTTGATTTTTCCCGATAAAACCAAAAAAATGCTGAAAAATTGCTGCAGAATTTTGAGTATTAATAAAATTATGGAAATCGTTGAAAAAATTTAAATCAGATCCTTATTTTTAAAGGTTTTTTTTTTAGCTAATAATATATGGTTGAGTGCTGTCAAAATTTTATGTTCGAATAAATATAGTTCAATTTCTTCAAAGAGCACTATTCATTAAAAAAAATTAAAATAAACACTATCCAATGTATTGAAAATAGTGTACAAACAATTTAGCAAAATTCTCAAATGAGAATTTGTTTTTAACCATGAAGAACCGTTAAAGATTTGTCT
This sequence comes from Culex pipiens pallens, assembly GCF_016801865.2. Classification (NCBI taxonomy): domain Eukaryota; kingdom Metazoa; phylum Arthropoda; class Insecta; order Diptera; family Culicidae; genus Culex; species Culex pipiens. The sequence continues at coordinate 168,456,131 of NC_068938.1, forward strand.
ACTCGTTCCTGAGACACAGCTTCTTGAAATTTAAAATAAGATTGTGCGATGAAAAATATAAATACATATAAACACGATTAACACATTGAAATCTTCAATTAATTTTATTGCTGTCCGAACTGTATTTAAATCTGAAATGAGTTTTGATAGAAAATATGAGTGTACATGAAAATAGGAGAAAAATAAATGTTTCACTAAACTGTTGGTAAAAATGGCTGTGTTGGTTCTAGGAACGTCTAATGCTCTCTTAATCTTTTTTAGCAAAATAAAAAATATATAACAATATTTTTTTCATTTCCCTGATTTGACTCATAAAAATGATGTAAAATTATATAAGTTTTTATATTCAAGCAATATCGTGACACTGGAAACGAAATCCTACAAATTTTAGGATTTAGAAACTTTTTATTTACGAAATCTGGTTCAATGAAAAGTCAAGAAAACTTTACATAAGAATGATCAAAACAATGAGGCTTTTCCTGTAAATCTAATCTACGTCTGGCATTTTGCTACTAGAACCATATTTAACATTCAAACGGAAATGAAAAAAATTGCCCTATCATGCTAGTAAGGAGCGCGGAAAGAACGTAAAATTACATTAAAAAAAACGCTCAAGCAATGGACAACGAAAGGGTCACGAAAATATTTTGTCAGGCGGTAAGCAGCTGAAAGAGAACAGAATCAAAAAGTGGCGTTTGACGTTTCTTCGCGCGCTTATTGTTTGCAATATTAATTGATGAAAAAAAACAAAAAACTTGAGTTTGTTTATTTGAATGCGACTGAAAATTAGAAACGCTTGATAAATGTTGAATATGCTAAAAAAATATTAAAAATCCATTATTTCCTAAAAACGCAGAGTCGAACATTTAAAGGATAGAGTTTGCTTTTAACTGAGAGTGAAGTTAAAAATTAGAGAAAGCCATTACAATAATCATTTAACATTCCGGGAAAAAACTGAAAAACTCAACAATTTATAAATTGTAGAATTCAATAATAAAAATATTAGTCCATTTCAAATATTTAAGAATTCAAAATTTTCAGAATAAGGTAATTCTAAAACCAATAACAATAAAAAAAAACGCAAAATTTTACAAAAAAGAAAATTTCAAATTTAGAGGATTTTACAAAAATAAAATTGAGCATTCCAAAATTCAGTAATTTAAGAATTTCTAAATTCAAATATTCCAAAATACAAAGTAAAAACACATTGAAATAAAGAAAATTAAATCTAAAATTATTAAAATTGTGAAATTTTTTAATTTAAAATTAGGCCGCTGCGAATATTTTTTTAAATTTATATCTCTCGATTCTGACCAAGGTCGAGGAGGCGGAGCAAAAGCAAATAAAAAATATATTAAAAAATTAAATTATAAAACATGGTTTTATTATTTTAAATGTATTTTAAACTGCATTTTGTAACAGTTGTTTTGCATCCTAAGTTTTTAAAATATCCGGCTAGTAATGAAAACTGATTTTTGAAAAAATAGTGATTTTTGGAAAAAAAAATCGAAATTTAATGCAAAAACATTTGACGTAATTTTTTTTATGTAAAATTGAACTTGCAATCGAAAAGTACATTACAGATTCTTTGAAAAAAAGACTCCGTTTTCATAATATAGCCACCGAAAGTTTGATTTTGGCGAAATATTTTATATTATATTATTTATATTTATATTATTACATTTTTAAAAATAGTGACCAAAAATATTTTTTTGAAAAAATCAGAAAATTTGCAATGAAATAGTCTAAGAGACATTGAAGATTGGACATCTGGTTGCTGAGATAATGCGGCTTTAAGAAAAAGAATCAGGAAATTGATGTTTTCTAAGTCTCACCAAAACAACCCACCATTTTCTAATGTCGATATCTCAGCAACTAATGGTACGATTTTCAATGCTAAAACATGAAACATGAAAAAATAAAAGTATTTTTATTTACTTGATTTTAAAATCAAATTCGGCTTCTGCCACCTCATTTCAGTCAAATTCAATATTCCATCACCGCCATTATGACCGCTTCCTTAAAATCACTTTAGAAAAGTGCCGTACTTAAGCTCGAAAATTAAAAATAACACACTTTTTTTCGTGATTCGATTTTTTGAAGTCAAATTATTGCAAGGTCTGCGGGAAATTGAGGCTGGGCTGAACTTTATTTGACCTAGGCTCTCTTTTAGACACTTTTTCTTCTTTCTTCTTTGAAAGATAGCCCAACGTCTCAGTGTAGGATAGATTTTGCACCAAAGTAAAACGATGTTCAAATATGCAGCTCAATTGTTAAATATTGGATATATATTCCACAAAGTTTTTGCCCGGCAATGGACGCAAAAATTACATAGTTTGATCAATGTATTCTAGATTCTCTATATCTAACAATCTATTTCTGGGAGAATGAAAGAGAACACACAATCATCGATTTAAGATTTTTTTTTTCGATAGTACATAATAAAAAATTTGGGAAAAATTTCGGGGGGGGCTGCAGCCCGGTAGCCCCCCCCCTGGCTACGGGCCTGGCCTCACCTTTTGTGGTCAAGTTCCATTGACCACTTACCAACACCGCTACAGCGCTATCCGTCCGCACTACAGGTCCCAGGTTCGACGTCGTCCTCCGATCCGGCTCGAAGGACCAAATGATCGGGCCGGGGCTCGAACTTGTGCCGGACGTTGGAGGTTTTGCTTCCCACCTTCGTTGGTGGCACCTGAAGACCTCGGAGACAGGTAACACCTCATTACCGTACACTATGGGCACTCGCACTTCGCACTTTCCACCGTGAAAGTGTCGTTGTTGCTTCACGATCACCTCAACGATCACACTCAGTCCGCTGGACTTGTTTCAGCGGCACTAGAGAACAGATCACTACACGGCGAATCTTTACGATTTGGATTCAAATTGTCGAATGATTTCGGATTAAGAACAAACTCGATTTGGTTATTGCACGACTTGTATATTGGGATTTGGCAACGTAAAGAACAAGAAGAACGCGACGTTTGTGCTTGCGAGATGTATTTCGTACTGCTTGTGGTCTTGTATCGATCTTCTGTCTAGGCTCCTTTTTCCAATTCTGCTTCACACGGTAGAGATACAGATTCTCTCAACTGAGAGATATCAGCGAGGATGATGATACCGTGTGGTAGAGCAACTTCAGTATTTTGCATGCAGTTATTTTTTGTGTGTTTAGTTCATAACATTCAAATAACTAACCCTAAATGTGAGTGTGTGTGTGTGTGTGTGTGTGTGTCTTCGAATGCATTCTGTGTAAATTGTGTACTAAAACTAATTCGAACTATTTACATCTGTACAACACCTTCATGGTCAGTTCAGATCTGACCAGATGGTATAGATCAAATTGGCTGAAATTTGGAGTGAAGACTCTCAAGACATATCCCGTGTGCATGACGAAGCCCGATTTTGAAATTTTGCTTTTTTAAAAACTACTTAAATCAAAATCTGAAGTTTTTTATATTAAAAACATAAAAATATTTCTATCTTTTTTTTAAATAAGTTTTTGAAAATCGGCCTTCATCATGTACACAGAACCGGTTTAACGAGTCTTCACCAAAATTTGGAGCTACTTTTGTCAAAGCAGTGTTGAGATATCGTGGCACCCGTTATTTGAAACTGCTAACTTAAAATAGCTATATCTCGGCAATGGTACATCCAAATGTCTTCATATTTATTTTGTGAATAGATGAAAATGCCCTGCAAAAAGATTTTAAAAAAGTTTAAATGTGTGCTCACACCAACCTCGGACATTTTTGACGAGGTTATGGCAATTGGACTACATGGGAGACATTGACATCCTATGAAAAATCATCCAAACTTCAAAAAAAATATAGTGTTTTGAAATCAGAATGATGTCACCTATCCATTATAAAACATGAAAATTTTCACAAAACTACGAATTTTTCCAGTACAGTGCTTGTTCGGTAACTGGGCTGAGAACGTAACCCAGTCACCGAATGCTGCTCGATAACTGGGCTGAACAAAAAATAACTAGGGGACCGATGCATGATATTTTCCTGATGAAATATCAAAATAAAAGTTTACTCAATTTTTTAAACAATGCTTACTTCTCTTATTTCTTTAATTGTGGCTTGAAATTAAATAAAAGTTAAAAAAAAGTTTTATTTCTTGATTGAACAGGCTTTTGGCATCCAATAACCCCTCGGTCATATTGGTTTGTTTTGGTTTTTGACGTTTGTCTGCTTTTTAACTGGGCTACGGCCCAGCTATCGAGCGCCCAGTTAAACAACGCCCAGTTACCGAACAACTACTGTATTTTGAAAATGCAATGTTTCTCTAAAAAAAATCTAAAAGGTAGTGTTTTTGCAATATGGGTATCAAATGATCGGAATTTTTCATACTTTTCAAATGTTATAAAAAAAGTTTTTAAAATACTCAAAATTTTCACAAATCTACGTATTTTTGAATAATAAAATATTTAAAATCTCTTTTTTTACAATATGGGTATCAAATGATTACAATTTGTTTATACATTTCGAAAATTATAGTTTTTTTTTGGAAACAGTCAAAATTTTCATAAAACTACGTATTTTCGAAAAAAGTACTCAAAATTTCAGTTTTTTACAATATGGGTATCAATTGATTGGGATTTTTCCATATGTTTCGAAAGAAATATATTTTTTTGAAAATACTCTGAATTTTCACAAAACTAAGTATTTTTGAAAAAATACTCCAGATTTTAGTTTTTAAAATATGGGTATCATATGATCAGATTTTTTTAATACATTTTGGAACTATAACAATTTTTAAAAAATACTCATAATTTTCAACTACATATTTTCGAAAAATATTCAAAATTTCAGTGTTTACAATATGAGTTTCAAATGATCGGGATTTTTGATATGTTTCGAAAGTAATAACACCAGTTTTTGAAAATACTCGAAATTTTCACAAGACTACGTATTTTCGCAAAAATATCCCAAATTTCAGTTTGATTACAATATGGGGATCAAATAATCAGGATTTTTTGATACATTTCGAAAGCAATAGCACAAAAAAGCTCTGTGCCTCAGTTATGCACGCCTCGGGTTTGCATCCCCCATATGCGGTGCTAAACCGAGGCACGACTGTATTCATAAAAAAACAGTGAAATTTGTTACATGGAAATTTGGGTCGGTTCGTTACTGCTGCACAACAATTCTCTGAGACTTCATTTTTGATTAAAGTATGAATAGAAATTTCAATAATCTTTTGAAGCATCAAGTGTAAGTGGTTCCATTAAGGATGCTGTTCAATTAGAAGTGGACGTTTCAGTAGCTGTTGAAGAAGTCGTTGTTTCCGCAGGATTTGTTGTTAGTTCTGTTGTATCGACAGCAGTTGTAGATCCAGCGGTTACCAAAGTAGTCGCCGGTTCTGTTGTTGCTGATGAGGCCACGGTACAATTAGCCAAACTCGGATCAAACGCCAAACCCGCTGAACATGAGACTTTCTGCGCCACAAGCTGTAATCGCAACGAGATAGAGTTTATCAGTCATTAAATTTACACCGCCTTATCTAAAACCCGCACCACACCGTACACCCCACGAGCACACTGGTAGTACTTGGTGCCGTCATCCGGAACCGGGAAGCGACCTTCACTGGGGCAGCCAAAGACGCACGACCGGCTGACGACGTTGAAGATCTGGTTTTCGCCGGTGGAGCACTCGAAGGTCATCGGGCCTACGGCGATGGAGCAGTAGAATGCGAGTTTTGGAACGGGTCGATAGGATGTCCAGCGGTCGAAATTGCTTGCCAGGTCGCAGTTAACCTGGAAGCAGTCGTTGCTGGTCTGGCGCAGCTTACAAGATCGGGTGGAGTGGTCGTACACGTAACTGCTCGGCGAGCAGCGGATTGTTTGGGCTTGCTTCTGGGCATCACAGCTGATGTACTGTAAGCAGTTGGAGGGATCTGGAAGAAGCGTTACCTTGAGGGTGTTTGGGGTGATCAGGGGTGATCCAACACTCACTTGGAAAGGTATCCGAAGCACGCGGACATAGTTCACTTGGTTGGATGCAACTTCCTTCGGGGGCACTTTTGCAGACTCCAGTGTTGCCGGAGCAGAAGGGAAGACTTGCGTTAACCGAGTCACAGCGGAACGCATCAACTTGAATGCCTCCGTATGAGCACACCTGATTGTGAGGGGAGTTATGAATTTGAGCTTTGTAATCTTTGAAATACTTACGCTAACGGTGGAACAATTTGCGCATGCAAATCTTGAACCCGTAGTACACTGAGCGTTGGAAAAGGTTATGAAAGTTGCTAGAATCAGAACAGTATTGAGCAAACTCGACATTGCGCTGATGTAGATCCAGAACTAAATGAGGAAATTCGTATTACGTCGATTCCAGTTGCTCTCTAATCAGATTCGTGGTTTACAGAACTACTTTTTTGAATCAGCTAGTTCCAAGTTGACAATAATAGTTCTTGGAAGAAAAGGACCATATTTCAATGTCATCTTTTGAGCTTCAACTAACACAGTAGCTATCAAGTTTATCTTTGGTAAACTCCACTATAAAAGACACTGCTTGAAGTACTTTTCCAACGTCAGTGTCCAACAAATCTCGCGATGGACCGTGCTCGCCTAGCCTTGGCAGCAGCGCTGCTGCTACAGTTGACTTACCTTCAAGCTCAAGATCCGTTCGACGTCCCAGGAACGCGAGTGTCCCCTCTAGCACGAGTTTTCACTGCCGGTGACTGCGCGGATGGAACGGGCAAGTCCTCGGTCTGCTCCAGCTGTACCGCGGTGGACGTGTGCGTCGCTGGTGCATCCATTGGATCGGCCACCTGTGGCACAGCCACTCCGTACTGCAACGAAGGCGAGGTAGAGGCCACCTGCTCAACCACCCCGTCGAGTGACTGCGGTGGCGCTGCGGCCGGGCAACCTGCAACGATTACGTGTGCCTCGCTGGGGCTTCTACCGGGTAGGTTGGACGGGAGTATCCTAAATGACATTCATTGTAACGATGGTTAACCCATAGATCCCGTTAACTGCCGCTACTACCACTTGTGTCTGTCGGTTGGAACGGCCGTTCAATCCGCGGTGTACGAATGTCCACCGGGGTATGCGTTCAGCGTGGCGGTACTGGCGTGCCGCTCCACGCTGTACCAGTCGTGCGTGTCCGTTACCTGTAACGCCAGCAACGCCTTCGTGTACTACGGATCTACCCAGCGGTATTACGCGTACTGTGCAGCTGCGGCGACTGCTGGTGCCGCGCCGACTCCGCACATCTTCAAGTGTCCAAATCGGGCTGTTTTCAACATGAATACGCGATCCTGTGTCTATACCTGCTTCGGACAGGGCAATTTCGTGAACACGAACGATCTGAACACGTACTACCAGTGCTACCTGTCTAACGGTCGAATGGTGTCCCAGCTGAGAAGATGCCCGGTGGGACCAAGTGGGGCGACTACGTTCAACCAAACGTTGGGGTATTGTACTTGAGATAATTTTAGGAATTATGCGGATTAAGCGGATATTTATTGAGATATGCGGTAGATTACAAGGCTATTGATTCGTTTCAAAGCTTTTCTGGATATAATAAAATAAAAATGGGCTAGGATAAAGGTGTTAGTTTGTTGGTGGAGGAATTGTGCAGACTCCTTTGGATTTGTCAAACGTTTTACCTACAGGGCACTTTTCTAGCATTGCTTCACCTCCAACCTCAAAACATGTATAGAATACACTTGAATCCGAATCAACACCGAATCTTCCTACGGCCGTACACTCGTACACACATCCTTTGCCGTTGAACTTGGTATCATCTGGACACTGGTACATCCGAATGTTGATCGACAACGCCCCCTCCAGCTGACAGAATCCAAAGTAACGTTTACTCTCGCCGTACGGAGACAATACCTCATCGGCGTCACACTCAATCCGGATACAGTCTTCGTCCGGTAGCTTCTTTTTACACATACTAGTTTCCGGGTTGTAAACATATCCCGCGGGGCACATGGCCACGTCGGACATTACGTTCAATTCTTCGCAGTAGTGATACAGCCAGCATACGTTAGGATCTACGGACGAAAAAGATCGTCAACGCCATCAAAACCTTCAATTCACCCCACCAATCTCACCCGGGAACCACCCCTCTCCGGTGCACCACAAATGATTAGGTTCACAGCCGCCACTAAAGTCGGGCACATCCGAACACTCGCCCTTGTTGCAAAACGGCTTATCGGGATTCACCATGCTGCAGTAGCGATACTCCGTTGAGGCGCCCAGGCACACCTGAACCATTTCACACATGCCGGGAGTGCAGGTGGTGTAATAGCTCAGGCCATCGCACTGCTGGTCCGAAGACGCTGCCGCAGCTGAAGGATCTGCCCCGCGATGGGTGGTACGGTTTAGGAAGGTTCCGGGAATATCCGCCCGGATTAGGGCGACTAGCTGGACCGATACCGCGAGAATGAGCAGCTTCATGCTGATGGAGGTGAACTAGAACTGGCGATTGAAGTTCGGGGCTTTTATAGCTGGAGAATGATTTGAAACGAGGGGGTACAGTGGCTTTCAAAACTCAATCAGACTTGAAACACAACTTTACATTTTCGAATTAGTTCAGTTTTGTCATGGTATGATAAATTTGGGCTCACTGAACACGACCAAATCAATAGAATTGTATTATACCGCCTTACGTTTTGCTACCCTCACATGAACTCGTGGGTGCGCATGGTTACTTTAACAGAGTCCATTGCATTTTCGCCAGAAATTTACAAATTTATTTATTGGCAGAAAATTTACTTAAGTTCAATTCTTTCGATTGGAGAGTGTTCAGGGAGGCCAAATCTATCATACCTTGGCAAAACTGGCACTTTTACTCAGATCATCTTCAAAAACGTTGAGTTGAGTAATTTGCTTTAAAAATTTTGAAGAATTATTTTGGAAGATCACGTAAATATAAAGTTCTTATAAAGTTCTTATATAAGAGTTCTCTTTTTCAAGCAATCAAGAAAAATGTCAACCAGTGTTATTGATAATGATAACCAAATGCGTATGTCAATCTTTACAACATGAAGTCGATAGAGCCGAATTTAGATCCGGTTGTTAGTCCAGTGATAAGCGGTACTTCACCAATGATACAAGCATTTATGTGATTTATGATGGCTATGAATGTATTTCTTGGGAAAAAATAAAAATAAGATTGAAATAAGGGTAATTCTCTACCAACTCACACGAAATCGGGAAAAGTTGCCCCGACCCCTCTTCGATTTGCATGAAACTTTGTCCTAAGGGGTAACTTTTGTCCCTGATCACAAATCCGAGGTCCGTTTTATGATATCTCGTGACGGAGGGGCGGTACGACTCCTTCCATTTTTGAACATGCGAAAAAAGAGGTGTTTTTCAATAATTTGCAGCCTGAAACGGTGATGAGATAGAAATTTGGTGTCAAAGGGACTTTTATGTAAAATTAGACGCCCGATTTGATGGCGTACTCAGAATTCCGAAAAAACGTAATTTTCATCGAAAAAAACACTAAAAAAGTTTTAAAAATTCTCCCATTTTCCGTTACTCGACTGTAAAAAATTTTGGAACATGTCATTTTATGGGAAATTTAATGTACTTTTCGAATCTACATTGACCCAGAAGGGTCATTTTTTCATTTAGAACAAAAATTTTCATTTTAAAATTTCGTGTTTTTTCTAACTTTGCAGGGTTATTTTTTAGAGTGTAACAATATTCAACAAAGTTGTAGAACAGACAATTATAAAAATTTTGATATGCAGACATAAGGGGTTTGCTTATAAACATCACGAGTTATCGCGATTTTACGAAAAAAAGTTTTGAAAAAGTTGGTCGTCATCGATCATGGCCGTTCATGGTCACCCGCGACAGTCACGGACGACGAAACAAAGAGAAACGCAAAAAGTAACTTTTTCAAAACTTTTTTTCGTAAAATCGCGATAACTCGTGATGTTTATAAGCAAACCCCTTATGTCTATATATCACAATTTTTGTAATTGTCTGCTCTACAACTTTGTAGAACATTGTTACACTCTAAAAAATAACCCTGCAAAGTTAGAAAAAACACGAAATTTTAAAATGAAAAATTTTGTTTTAAATGAAAAAATGACCCTTCTGGGTCAATGTAGATTCGAAAAGTACATTTAATTTCCCATTAGATGACATATTCCAAAATTTTTTGCAGTCAAGTAACGGAAAATGGGAGAATTTTTAAAACTTTTTTAGTGTTTTTTTCGATGAAAAATACGTTTTATCGGAATTCTGAGTACGCCATCAAATTGGGCGTCTAATTTTACATAAAAGTCCTTTTGACACCAAATTTCTATCTCATCACCGTTTCAGGCTGCAAATTATTGAAAAACACCTCTTTTTTCGCATGTTCAAAAATGGAAGGGGTCGTACCGCCCAGGGCTGCGGAGTCGGGTCATATTTCAAGCGACTCCGACTCCGACTCCGACTCCGGCTTTCTGAGTTAAGCTGACTCCGACTCCGACTCCGACTCCGGCTTTCCACAAATTGATGACTCCGGCTCCGACTCCGACTCCGGCCTTCCAACTCTAGCTGACTCCGACTCCGACTCCGACTCCAGCTTTCCACAAATTGTTGACTCCGGCTCCGACTCCGACTCCGACACCTAATCTTTATTTAAAATATTTTTAAAATTTGAATTAATCACATCACTCACATTTCAGTTCACACTTGCGCGAATACTGTAAACCGGGGTGACATTTATGTTCGGGGTGTTTCGCAAAATTCTAAATACGAATTATGTATACAAGCAGAATGGTATGGAACCATACTAAGCTTGGTAGATAAGTGTTCGTTGTTCTATGTTACATGTTTTCAGCGTTATATAAACAAAAATCATAAATATCTCCAGATTTAAACGTATTTAAGCACAACAATTTTGTAAATAAATTTAAATTTTGTTGTTTGAAAAATTGGAACTTTTTATTTAATTACTTTAAATTTACTTTCATTTTTTTATTTATCTGCTAGCTAACTAATTTTTAATTGTACTTTTTTTTAATGCAATATTAAAAGAAAGTTAGCCTTCATGATCGAATTGACATATAAAATCAATTTGCATAACTTTAGGCTGAAATTTTGAAGAAACACAGTAACTATCAAAGATATCCTGGTTTTGAAATAGACAATTTTCAAAGTCACTATTTTTTAAAGCTCTTTTGAATTTATTTCAGAGGACGTACATGGAAATACACACTTTAAACATATAAATAATGAGAAAATTCTAAAATTTGAAAAATAAATTAAAATTATAGCAATTATATCACTCCGATTTAAGGTGTTTAAAAAAATAGACTTGTTCAAAGATATTATTTAGGGATCCACCACTTGCATATATTTTTTGCTTCGACTTTTTTATGCGATCAGGGGCAGTATAATAGTTGATAATTTATTAGTAGAGTTATAATGTCAATTTTACAAATGTTTTTTTAAATATATTTTTTTTTCGTTAGTACCGATAGTGAACCTTAATTTTCCTATAAAAAAAGATCTACTTAAAATCTTAGCAATTCTATGGTGATATATTGACATTTAGTTGAATTAAAAGTTTGCAAAATTAAGTTTAGATAAGTTTTATATAGAATTTCCAGAGTTATGTAAACTTTTATACTAAGTAGTTAGTAAACTTTATATTCAATCTAAATTATTTTATATCGGTCAAAGATGCCAATTTGGAGTTGGGGGCTGGATTTATGGTGATTTGTCAACAAATAACTTTATGTTAATTTTCGAAAGGTGTACAAACTTTTTTAGCACCTTTTTTATTTTTGTAATAGTATTTGTTATAGAAGTTTTTATAGAAATCATCTTTTCATGAGCTTTTTGTAGCAAAATGTTCGGCATGAGTTTTTGAATAAAATGTAGTACTAGGTTTTTGTCAAACTTTGAATTCTTAACATGTTTCATCACAAAATGCGCATAGGGCCCAAGGGGTGTAAATACTTTTTTTTAAATATTGTAAATACAAGCAAAATGAGACAGCAAAGAATCAATTAAATATGTTAATAATTATTTAAATATGTTTTAATTTTTTGACTACACAGCCACAATTGTTTACTATTGCATGAGTTATGAAACTATAGTTTAGTGTTTACAAACATTGACAAGAGAGGATTAACAGATTATCATGCTGTGATCTTAGTGAAATTACACAATAAGAGCTTTCCAATCACAATAAAAATGCTTCGAAAACAACATGACATCTGATAATTATCTTGATCCAAAAAATAAATTGATTAAAAAAAATGTCAACGCAGTGCACGCGATTCAATAAATACATTTAAAAAATTGGTAATTAACCAAAAAATTATAACAAATATTGAACAATAAATAAGTTCATAAATTATATAAAATATATTGATAACTCCGACTCCAGCTCCGACTCCAGGTCTATCAGAAATTTACGACTCCGGCTCCGACTCCGACTCCAGCTCATAAATTTAGCCAGCTCCGACTCCGACTCCGACTCCAGCTATTAGAGTTTTGACGACTCCGACTCCGACTCCGACTCCAGGTCCCCAAAAAGACCCGACTCCACCGACTCCGGCTCCGACTCCGACTCCGACTCCACAGCCCTGGTACCGCCCCTCCGTCACTAGATATCATAAAACGGACCTCGGATTCGTGATTAGGGACAAAAGTTACCCCTTAGGACAAAGTTTCACGCAAATCGAAGAGGGGTCGGGGCAACTGCTGTGTGAGTTGGCGGAGAATTACCCATAAACCTTTTGACCCACTAATGAACAATAATCGAAAAAAATTAAATGTCATTGGAATTGAATAAACTTTTGGGTTTTTGGAACTTTTTATTTGGTCGTAGATATTAATGGAAAAGTAACACCCTTTCTGAGTTTTCAGATGAAATTTGTCGAACTTTCACTTTTCATTCTCAACTTACACCATCGGTGTCCTACACGCCGATCTAGATGCATCAAACACCTTCCCTGGGGCACAAGTCATGCTGATCGCTTCACCGCCTTGTTCGTAACACTCGTAATAGGCACTCGGATTGGCAACGTTTGCAAAACGACCCGCTTCAGGGCACTGGTACGAACACATGCGTCCGTTGAACGTGGTCCCATCCGGGCACCTGTAGATTCTAGTATCGGAATACGAATATCCATTGGGCATCAACTCGCAGTACCCGTAGAAGCGTTTGCTGGTTCCGTAGCGGGAAAACAGCTCGTCCACCTTGCATCGAACTCTCATGCAATCTTCCGGCCCGGTTGGCAGTTTACAGGTCAACGCTTCCGGATCGAAAACTTCCCCCTCGGGACACTGCAATACGGTGGACAGCACCTGCGGCGATGTGCAATTGTGGTACAACGAACACACATCAGGATCTGCGAATGCAACGTATTAAGAATCCCTCAACACTAAGGAAGGTCAAATTCTTACCTGGGAATATTCCGGTTCCAGTGCAATAAATCACCCTTGGAGTGCAGTCTTCCATGCTAAAGTCTGGAGTTTCGGAACACTCTCCCCGGTTACAGTATGGTTTGCTGGGGTCCAAAGACGGACAGTATCTGTACTCTGTCATGTCTCCCAGGCAAATTTGGACGTACTGACACATGCCACCGCCTCCGCAGATGTTGTAGTACCGCTGACCATCGCACTGCTCGTAGGACGCTACTCGAGAGAAGAATGTCTGGAGCAGCGTGAGCTGAAAGAACGTCGCCAGGACCAGAAGCTTCATGGTGAAAATCTGTACTGAAGTTGCGGATTATCAAACCGTTGAGTTTTAAGTGATTTTCGGTTGTTTTTTTCAGGATATTTGCTCTGTGATTACAGTCCGCAGATATGATATGGTATCTTTTTTATTGTTGTTTTCTTGTTCCGAGAAATTCACCCATTATATAAAATCATAAAATTAAAATTTATGGTAGGCATTACTATAACTATAACCGAAATCATCTCAGGAAATGAATAATTGCCAACTTAATTGAAGCCTAAAATAGTTTGCATAAATATAGAGCAAAAATGATTTTAAAAATTGGTTTTATAAAAATGGCTTTGAAATTTGTAAACATCTTGTGTCTGATTTCCGTTTATTTTTGGTTTGGTTAAATGATAAATAATGTGGCTTTTTCAAGCACACGGGATATTACCATGAGTCTTCAACTTAAATTTCAGACAATTTGGTTAGTCTAGTCTTTGGACAACCCAAGTTACATTTTAGGCTTTATCATAGCTGTTACAACCACTGTAAAATCTATCACCCAAGTAACATTTTGGGCTTTATCAAAGCTGTCACAACAGCTATAAAACCTATCAGCCAAAACCAACATTAAAACACCTAAGTCTTAACAGCCTCCCCAGAACCCCGATAAACCTCACTTAAAACCCAAATGGACCTCCGCAGAAGGTTGTTACGGCCTGTTTACAAAACATACATAGGAGTTCAAGGCTTTACAACTGAATCCTAACAACCTCCTCAAAGCATTAATAAAACCTTTGTTAAAACCTAGTCAGGAGTTTTTTTTTTATAAAATGTCATTTCATACGTCTTAAAACGTCTTATGCCAAACAGGTTTTATTTTGACAAAACATAAGTCTTCGTCTTGCCAAATGATATAATGGCGATGGTTGTCAAAAATGGCGATATTGAAATCTCGCTAACTTTTTCAAATGTACATAGGAGACCCATGGCGCATTGGTGGTTTTAAAAAGTAAACGAGAAATGATAGATATTGGTGATACACGGAAAAGAGTTCTATCCAAAATTTAACAATTCAAATTAGCTGGCTTCAAATTGGTGAAACAGTGATTTTTTTGGTTGAATCAGCTAAAATTACAGCTAAATTTACCAACCTGGGATTGGTGAAATAGCTAACCCTGATTGCTGATTTGCTTTCCAAAACTGACAGCCCAAATCAAAATGACAGGAGAGATTTTACCAAAAATAATGGTGTTTCAGCACAATTTTGCGTAATTTTACCGAAAAATTAGCTGGAACCGGCAGCATGGATTTTTTGACAGGTCATCAGTTCGAGACCAAAACAAAGCATCGTCTTGTATCGTGTTCGATCCTGTTTGAGCCGCTCAGTTCGCGAAGTTTTTTGATGGTTATGTGTGCTGTTTGAGTGCAAGTGCAAGTGCAAAAGGTGATAGAATGTGTTGTGTGAGTGAATAAATCAAAAGCCTGGAAGGTTTTCTGCGGATCGACACCTGAAGGTAAGTTTCAGTAGATAAGATAAGAAGTTTTTGGTGTTGAGGGAAAGTGGTTAGAAGTTGAGCCTCTCGTTATTGTTTGGATGATGCGTAGGTAAAAACATGTACTTAACATAAAGTGGGAGCATCCCTAAACCACGAGAACACTTTGGCAGGGGAAAGGGGAGGCTGGCGATTGTCCACAGTATACTTTTTTGTATGGACATCTGTCCACCTGGAGGGGCGGCGGGTACAGAATGTCTAGACATAGATTGGCCATTGTTTGACAGCTCCGAACAAATAGGGTACCTAATGCCTTTTAAGCACATCCATAAATATTGTTAAATATTGTTAGAAATGAAGTTAAATTAAGTGAAATTAAGTGAAATTAAGTTTAATCAACTTAAGTTTAGTTAAATTAAGTTACATTTGGTAAAATTTAAATAAAAATGTAGAATTCAGTTAAAATCAGTTAAATTGATAAAATTTAGTTAAAATTAGTTAAATTTAGTTGAAATTAGTAAAATTTCGTTAAAATTGATTAAATTTAGTTTAACTTAGTAAAATAAAGTAAAATTTAGATAAGTTAAAATAAATTTTGTTAAATTAAGATGAATTTAAAAAAAATAGTTAAATCAAGCAAAATTTAGTTAAATTCAGATACATTCAGTTGAAATTAGTTATTTTTTGTGTGATTTAGTTGAATTTGCCCAAATTTGGTTAAATTAAGTTGTGTTATGTTAAATTTAGTAAAATTTAAAAAAATAAGCAAAATTAAGTAAAATTAAGCAAAATTAAATAAAATTAAGCAAAATTAAGTAAAATTAAGTAAAATAAAGTAAATTTATGTAAAATTAAGTAAAATAAAGTTAAATTAAGTAAAATTGAGTTGAAATTATGTTAAATTCAGTTAGTATATGTCAAATTAATTTCAATCAAGTTTAATTAAGTAAAATTAAATTAAATCAGTTAAATTGAGCTTAATTTAGTTGAAAATAGTTATATTTAGAAAAATGTAGTTGAATTTAGGTAAATGTAGTAGAATATAGGTAAATGTAAGTACATTTATTCAAATGTTATTACATTTGGTAGAATTCAGTTGAATTTAATGTAATTTGGTAGAATTTAGTTAAATTTAAAGTTATTTGGTAAAATTCAGTTAAATTGAGTTTAATTAAGTTAAGTTAACTTAAATTAAGTTAAAATAAGTTTAATTAAGTTAAATTAGGTTAAACTAAGTTAAATTAAGTTAAATTCAATTGAATTAAGTTAAATTAAGTTAAATTAAGTTAAAGTAAGTTAAATTAAGTTAAATTAAGTTAAATTGAGTTAAATTAAGTTAAATTAAATTAAATTAAGTTAACTTTAACTAAGCTAAAATAAGTTTGATTAAGTTAAATTTAGTTCCATTAAGTTATATTAAGCTAAATTGAGTTAAATTGAGTTAAATTAAGTTAAATTTAGTAAAATTGAGTTAAATTAAGTTAAATTAAGTTAAATTTAGTTAAATTAAGCAAAATTAAGTTAAATTAAGTTAAATTAAGTTAAATTAAGTTAAATTAAGTTAAATTAAGTTAAATTAAGTTAAATTAAGTTAAATTAAGTTAAATTAAGTTTAATTAAGTTAAATTAAGTTAAATAAAGTTAAATAAAGTTAAATAAAGTCAAATAAAGTTAAATAAAGTTAAATTAAGTTAAATAAAGTTGAATCAAGTTAAATTAAGTTAAGTTAAGTTTAATTAAGTTAAATTAAGTTAAATTAAGTTAAATTAAGTTAAATTAAGTTAAATTAAGTTAAATTAAGTTAAATTAAGTTGAATTTAGTTAAATTAAGTTAAATTAAGTTAAATTAAGTTAAATTAAGTTAAATTAAGTTAAATTAAGTTAAATTAAGTTAAATTAAGTTAAATTATGTTAAATTAAGTTAAATTAAGTTAAATTAAGTTTAATTAAGTTTAATTAAGTTAAATTAAGTTAAATTATGTTAAAGTATGTTAAACTAAGTTAAATTTAGTTAAATTAAGTTAAATTAAGTTGGATAAAGTAAAGTTATTTTGTTTAAGTGAAAGTAATTTGATGTTATATTTAAACTTTGTTAAATGCAAAACATAGTTTAATTTTAACATGAATTTAATATAATTTAACCAAAATAACTTTTTGTAAGTTTTTTTTTGTATTTTTGTATTTTTGTATTTTTGTATTTTTGTATTTTTGTATTTTTGTATTTTTGTATTTTTGTATTTTTGTATTTTTGTATTTTTGTATTTTTGTATTTTTGTTTTTTTGTATTTTTGTATTTTTGTATTTTTGTATTTTTGTATTTTTGTATTTTTGTATTTTTGTGTTTTTGTATTTTTGTATTTTTGTATTTTTGTATTTTTGTATTTTTGTATTTTTGTATTTTTGTATTTTTGTATTTTTGTATTTTTGTATTTTTGTATTTTTGTATTTTTGTATTTTTGTATTTTTGTATTTTTGTATTTTTGTATTTTTTTATTTTTGTATTTTTGTATTTTTGTATTTTTGTATTTTTGTATTTTTGTATTTTTGTATTTTTGTATTTTTGTATTTTTGTATTTTTGTATTTTTGTATTTTTGTATTTTTGTATTTTTGTATTTTTGTATTTTTGTATTTTTGTATTTTTGTATTTTTGTATTTTTGTATTTTTGTATTTTTGTATTTTTGTATTTTTGTATTTTTGTATTTTTGTATTTTTGTATTTTTGTATTTTTGTATTTTTGTATTTTTGTATTTTTGTATTTTTGTATTTTTGTAATTTTGTTTTTTTGTATTTTTGTATTTTTGTATTACTGTATTTCATTTTTTTTTTATTTGTCAATAGAATATCGCAACAAAGCCGTACAATTAGGATGATCAACTATAACATAGTTTAAAAGCCTGGAAACTATTGAAACATCCAAGAATAGCGTAAAATCATGCTACACCAGCAAAAGTCTTTTTGAAAATAAAAAACAACTTTACAGGCAGCAAGGGATTTTTAAAAATGATTTCGAAATTACCATTTAAAACAGTCGAAAAATTAGCTGGACTTACCGAAAAACGAAGCAAGAACAAAAAAGAAACGAGCTAAATAATGCGTGCTTTGCAGGCAGCAACGGAGGCTTTTGAAAGAAAACTTGTAGAAATAGTGGAAAAATTAGCTATTCCAACCAAAACACCTACCAAGAATAGTGGCAAAGTTAGCTAAACTTGCTAAAAAGATGTGTGAAAATACCTGGCTTCACAGCCATCAATGGAAAATTTTGAGAATGATTCCAAAAAAACTGGTTGAAACAGCCTAAAAACTCGCTGGGCTAACTATAAAACTTCCTAGAATACCATAAAATCTAGCTAAAATAGCTAACAGACCTTCTCAAAACATACAGCTTTTGAGACTGACAGCATTTTTCCAGCTTGCAAATTAGTAAAATTTACTAAAAATTTAGCTAGATTTATCATTTTTAGGACCTGGATCCAGCTGTCAAATCCAGGAATTTTTTTTAGGATTTCCAGCTAAAAAAAATCGTGGTTGGAAAAACAACCAATTTTTTTAGGGTTTTTAACCGAAAATTAGTAAGATTCACGATAAACCTTCTTTCCGTGTAGTTAAAATAATTTCACAGCTCATTCCTCGCAATTGGTGGCTCAAATTAAGCTGCGATTGAAATTATATCGATAAATGTGGGGGAGATAGAGCCAAAAAATCAACTCGCTTCATCAAAAATGTTTCTTTTGCAATCACAGTATTATTTTTTTTTTTATTTGCATTTCTTGTAAAATTATTTTTTAAATTCTTCTTTACTGACGGTTTCAGAAGTTCATCATAAATATGTGTTTTCATCAAATTTTAATCAAATTTATGCTTTTCCTATTTTTTCTGCCAAGATGGCGGTCAATCATTATCAATCAGACCTCGCGTTTGGCACCATATTTAAGCATTGTTATTGGGCTGCGTTAAATGCAATTTTAGGAGCTTACGGTTTTAAGAGAGCTTTTTGCATGCCTAATGGCACTTGACAGCTACAACACCCTTGGTTTTTAAAGAGGCATGCAATAAAAGCGTTTGGCTTGACATTGCCATCTGGTTTTCAAGACTCTCTTAAAACTTTCATAAAACCTTATTTAAAGCCAGTTGGCTTTTATTTACTCCAGGATTTATGTCCGAGGCATAAAACCTTGTTAGAACCTATTAATTAGCTTTTGCTTATTGGTTGCGGTGAACAGGCTATTAAGCAATCAAGATGCTACAATAAAACCTTAATAAAACTAGGTCGTTGCTAGTTGGTTTAAAATTGTTACTTGGGAACTTAACAAATTTGATGGTTTTCTTTGCGTGTGCAATATCGTTATGAAACTATCAGATGTGGTAAAATAGTAGGCTCTGCTGAGCTGGAGCTGTTTAATTTTTTTTTTTTGCGATATGTACACAGTTATAAAAATCATTGTAATATTACATTTGGGAAGAAGTAAATCTTTTATGTCTGAAAAAATGTGTAAATTTACCTCTAAAAATAAGTTAATTTACCTCTTTTGCGTTGTAGTCTAAATAAAGGTAATATTACATCATATAAGAGGTAAAATTAAACCATCCAAATTTTCACAATTTGTTGCTGTGTTTGGGAAAATATCTCAGAAATGTGAAAAAAAACTCTTTCTCCCTCAAGTTTTTAGAGTGAAATAATTGCAGGCATAAACAAATAAGTAAGCAGATTTTATTATGTAAGATTCGTTCAACATATTATAAAAACACCTCCAGTACACCTTATGCAATCAGCGTTCTACAAGCCTTTCTAGCCGTATCAAACACCTTCCCGACAGGACAAGTATTTCGAATCGCATCGACCCCCTGCTCGTAGCACTCGTAGTACACACTAGGATCGCTACTATCTCCAAAACGACCCACTTCGGGACATCCGTACGAGCAGCCTTTTCCGTTGAAGGTGGTTCCATCAGGACACTTGAAAATTCTGATGTAAGTAGTTGACAAAAGGCCTGCATTCATTTCACAGTATCCGTAGAAGCTCTTGCTGGTTCCGTAGCGGGAAAACAGTTCGTTGACGTCACACTTGATCTTCATGCAATCTTCCGGCACAGCTGGCAGCTTACAGGCCGATGCATCCGGATCGAATACTTCACCCATGGGGCACTGGACAACGCTCGACATAGTGCCAACAGCGGTGCAGTTGTGGTACATCGAACAGATAGACGGGTCTGTTGGCGAAAAATGTATTGTCAACTACCAGAGGTTAAGCCTGAAACGTAAACTTACCTGGAAAGATTCCCTCTCCGGTGCACATAAGTACAGGTAGATTACATTCCTCGTCAAAGGTTTCAGGAGTTTCCGAACATTCACCCCGATTGCAGTAGGGTTTGGTGAAGTCCACCATAGGGCAGAATTTGTACTCTTGCATATTTCCCAAACATATTTGGACAAACTGGCACATGGCACCAGCTCCGCACGTGGTGTAGTACCGCTGACCATCACATTCTTTAAAAGATGATGCCACAACTGGGCGGAAGTTTGTCTGGAGCAGCGCTAGCTGGAACAATGTAGCTAGAACCAAAAGCTTCATCGTGATGATCTGCACTGAAGTACGCAGAACCGTGAGGTTGGATTTTATAAGACGAGTGGCGAATTTCGAAGGTTTGTTTGTTTAGTGATTATGTCTGATAGCATGATGTTATTTGAAAAAAAGCTTTTGGTAAGTAAATTTTAGGCTGTAAATTATCCTCACGCCGAGCAACAACTCTGCAAATTTAGTGGTGTTATGCCACCTATGTTCAGATAAATGTCGCATTGAATTTTAAACGGAATTGAAAACGTTAAATATATTTTTGATCAAAAATTACAGTTTTTTTTTAATTTCCAGCGTAAGTGGCATGTAGGTCAGATCCTTTTTCAAGTTTTGACATTTTAACATTGAAGTTTTGAACAGTCTTAAGCATGGTACAGGCCTTCAAAGTTTAGGATTTTTTTTAACCCTCTACTGCCCAAATTTTTTTTTCGAATTTTTTTATTTTTCCCGTGTTCGGGAGGTCATTTTGAGCAACTTTTGTTTTACGAAAAACTTTACTTCTCTTGTTTTATGTTTTTCTTGTTTCATTTTTAGTATTTTAATTTGCATTTATCTTGTTTAGTTTATGTTTATTTTTGGTAGTATTTGGCCTACTCTACCACCTCCTATCATTACATTTTGCCTATCTAATTTTTTCATGTTTTTACAGTCACTTTTTCAGTTTTTTGCATTTTTTTCACATTTTCTGCTATAAAATGGAACCATTATCATTTAAATTGTAAATAAATGCGTAGTCTGGGACACTACAAAAATTACTGCATACTTCTTTTTACTTAAAATATAGGAAATGTTAGTAAAAACACAGCCAAAGTTGACCCCTAAAGAAATTACATTTTTAAAAACATTGGCAAAGTCACATAAAACAAGTCAAACTTCCAACCCTAAAATTTTCTAAATTTTTTAAAGTTCTTCTTTCCAATGCTTTTTGAAGATCAAAAATTGGTTGAAAAATTGTTTTTTGGCGATTTTTTAAATCGAAGCCCGTCTAGAGGCGGGGTTGGGTTGAAAAGGGTTAATGGCCGGCCCCAGAAAAAAGTACATCTTTGTTCGGGCGGGAAAGGGTTAAAGGGCGGAGCTCCAGATCCTGTTACGTCCAATCAAGCTCATATTTTGGATTTTGTCTCAGTATGCCCACCGGAAAAAGCCCTTGAATGCCCTCCAAAAAGTTTTTTTTTGTAATTTTTGTTTGTAATGTTATACAACGTTGGAAGACAATTCAGACAAAACAAAAAATGATCTGGCAACCCTGATTTAAGTTATGACCACTTAGTGATATTTGTGTACTTTTTAAACCGGATTACACTAACAAGTATGAAAACTATGCATGGATTCATCATACATCTCATTGTTGAAAATGTAATTTAAAAAAACTTTTCAAACGAGTCTATATCTTGATGATCTGGCAGCCCTATCTTAAGTTATGACCACTTAATTGGTATTTATGTACTTTTTGAAGCCGGATCTCACTTATCTTTAGATACTATGTCCAGATCCATCATCCAACCTATCGTTGGATAGGTTATCGGAAAAACGAAAAACTAACGAGTCCAAAAGTTTGGTTTGCTTTTTCACATTAATAGTGTTTTGTTTTAAAAATAAAATTAAATCACAAATTATAGTATTTTTTCGAAAATACTCAAATTTTCTGAATTTGCAATATATCAAACAAAGTGAAATTTTGTATGCTTTTTCACTTTATTATAGTTTTTATTGAAAATACATTTTTCACAAATTACTGTATTTTTCGAAAATACTAAAATTTTCAAAATATGTAAAATGGGTATCAAATGACGAAAATTTTTGTATGGTATGAAGCATTAGGGTGTAATATTAAAATCGATTTTCCTGCACAGCAATTTTTTAGTGCCTTTTGGGGTCCTAAACAACTCCCCAAAGTTTGGGAACGATTGGTTTAGTCCTCACTTTGCGCAAAGCGATTCAATTTTCCATATAAATTTGTATGGGAAAACCCATTTTTTTGGATTTTGATATATATAAAATCCACTTTTCACGCTGTACTAAAACAAGATTCATATTCGGATGCTCTGGAAGGTGCTCTACAACTTTCCCGAAGAGAGTATGGTGCTAGCTTGGCCCTGAAAGAAGATACAGCGTCCTCAAAACTCGTCTAAAACGTGATTTTCGAGCAAAAAACACGTTTTAGACGAGTTTTGAACACGCTGTATCTTTTTTTAGGAGCAAGTTAGCAACATACTCTCTTGGGGAAAGTTGTAGAGCACCTTCTAGAGCATCAGAATATGAATCCGGTTTTAGTACAGCGTGAAACGTGAATTTTATAAAAATCTAAATTCAAAAAAATGGGTTTTTCCATACAAATTTATATGGAAAATTTAATCGCTTTGCGCAAAGTGAGGACTAAACCAATCGTTCCCAAACTTTGGGGAGTTGTTAAGGACCCTATAAGGAACCAAAAAGTAGCTGTGCTCGCTAAATTTGGACAACTTTATTTTTTTCCATGCAACCATATTACACCCTAATGAAGCATACACAATTTGAATTTATGTATGAAGCATGCAGAATTTTGCTTTGTTTGATATCCATATTGCATGTTTTGAAAATTTGAGTATTGTCTAAAAATATAGTTATTTGTGAAAATTTTAGTATTTTCAAAACAATAAAAACTCCAAAAATCGAAAAAAATATTAAAATTTTTTAATTTGTTTACTACCCATATTTCATATTATGATAATTCGGTATTTTGTTAAAATTGTAGTATATTAAAAAAAAAAGCCCATAAAAAAGTGCATATTTTGATAATTTGAGTATTTTCAAAAAAATATGATCATTAACGAAAATTTTAGTACTAAAAAAAACTCTAATAAATTAAAAAGCATACAAAATTTCAACTCGTTTGATACCCATATTGCAAATTTAAAAAAAATACGGTATTTTGTGTACAATTTTGAGTACATATTTATACTTTGAAACAAACTACATTTTCAAAAATATAATAAGGGTTATCGTTATTATCAGACGATAATATTATCGACGATCATTTTATCGATTAACTACCTTGCAAAGTCGGCTAAGGTTTAGGGGCACTATAAATCGATGAGGTTTGTATGGGAAAAATTGCGAAAATGTATGAAGAAAAGACAAAAATCAAAATTCCACCAAAAAGTGGTGTTAAACGTGTCGGATCATTCGCAAGTGTGAGATTCTTTTGCAAAATTTTATGAAAAACGACTTTGTCCAAAATCGCAAAACGATCCGAGTTAACCCTGCCGAGTTATTAGCGATTTAAAGAAGACGTGTTTGTATGAAAATTTTTAGCGACTCTTTAACCTCCTCCATAACTGATTTGGCTCAAAATTGGTACAGTTACCTATTTTTTCCTAAGGCACCGAATCAAAAGGATTCCTTGATATCGTTTTCTTATTGACCACGCAAGTAAAAGTGGTGACTGTTTGATTTAATTTGATTGGAATATTAAACATAGTGATAACTTCAATATTTTTATTTCATCATAATATATAAATCAATTTATTCCATAATTTTAACGCCTACATTTTACAAACCCCCGTCTCAGCGTCAAACTTTTTACCCGAGTTGCATATGCTTGAGCCAGACTCGAACCCACTTCCGTTTTCCCAGCACTCGTAAAACACCGTCGGGTCTTCGCTGTCCGGGAATCGTCCCGCAGCGGTACACTTGTAGACGCACTTGTGACCATCGAACTCGGTCCCCGGGGAACATTTTCCAACCTGGATCATCGATGGCACGATGTAATCAAAGATCATGCAAAATCCAAAAAACTGCTTGCTGGTGCCATACGGAGACAAAATTTCATTTTTGTTGCAGGAAACCTTCATACAGTCGGCATCGGATTTCTTGAGCTTGCACAGAGTTGTTTCCGGGTTAAAGACGAATCCGTCGGGGCATCGGTAAACATCGGAAGGTAGGTTGGCAGCGTCGCAGTAGTGGTACAGGTTACATGCCAACGCATCTGTTCAAAGATAATCGTAACATTAAGTTGATCTTATCAAAAATCACATCGTAACTTACCTGGATAATATCCAGACCCAAGACAATGAATTTGATTCGGAATACAGTGATCCCCGAGTGATGGTGTTGCAGAACATTCACCATTGTTACAGAACGGCTTTTCTGGATTCAAAAGTTCGCAATCCCGGTACACGGTTCCAACCGGACCCATGCAGGCTTGGATTGAGGTGCAACTATCGCAGCTGGGAGGAAGGAAGTTCACTCCATCGCACTGTTGCGTGCTTCTGGCGAGCGATCGTCTGGCACCGGCCTTTGCTGAGGACACCAACGTTCCGGGAACGTCAGCTTGGGCGAACCCAACCAGGACGATCGCAAGAAGCAGCAGTTTCATGAACATCTTGACGGAACAAACTGAGAATGTTAAGCGTTGACAGGATCTTTTATAGCATATCAGGGTGGGATGATTGTTTGCTGAAGATAGCGCTGCTGAAATGGTGGAAGAGACGAAATTCGCAGCAAAAAAAAAAAACTTCCTTACACCCAAACGAAGGATCACTGACATTGAATGAACTGATTTTTTTTTTAATCGAGCTCTTTTGGGTCACGTTAAATGTATCAAAACATGTTTCCCTCAACTCCGTCAAGACTTTAGAAAATATTTTCTTGGACCGCGTTTTGAAAAATTTACACATCACATGGAATTGCACCGCGTGGATAAAATATTTATATTTTTTCATGTTTACCCCAGCACTTTCATCTTTTATTATAAGATTTTCTTATTTGTTTTTCATCACCTTATCACTCTTTACACGGAAACATGTAAAAACAGTCTAAAATTACAAAACGAACTTGATTTTACACTAAAGTTGCTTTAATTCACTTGAGTTGCCGTGTTATTTAAACAGATCTTTTAGGCTAATCTTATCTGACCTTCCTTTTGGCAAAACAAACAATCAGCTACGCATTTTATGTTTTTGTTCCAAAAATCATCTCAATCAACACTTGAAACATCTTCAGGTACTGTTTAGCATTACTTTACTCTGTGTGATATGAGGCATGTTTCTGAAGATTAGTTTTATCTTGTTGAAAATTTCATCTGTTTACCCCTGAACAATGTAAACTCCAGCCAAATTTTACCACAATCATCTCAGATATAAAAACCTCGTCAGATAGTAACCAACTTCAGTGAACGGAAACAAAATGAAGCTGCTGGTACTAGCCGTGTTGGTCCAGCTGTCCTTGGTTCGGGCCGATGTTCCCGGATCGTTCGTTAACCGAACCTTGCTGGGCATGCAACCGGCATCGCTGTTCACGGACATGTGCGACGGCCATCGGTACTACACCAACTGCGGCATGGGATCGTGTTATGACGTGCAGGTGTGCCTTGGACCATCGACCGAGTACCGATCCTGCAGCATGTCGAATCCGGATAAACCGTTCTGCAACAACGGGGAATGCTCAGCAGAACCCGTGTTCAGCCACATGTGTTGGCCAACTCAAATTTACTGCACCTCTGAGGGATGGTTTCCAGGTAAGAGTTCTGCTTGAAATCATTCTTGAAAAAAGAAACAACTTCCATTTCATTTAGATCCCAAAACATGTTCCATTTATCACTCCTGCGAGGGTCCGTACAGTATGTCGGACGTATACCAGTGTCCGTCCGGGTACGTTTTCAACCCGGAAACCACGTTCTGCAAGAAGAAGCAAACCGACGAGGACTGCATAAAGCTGGATTGCAGGCAGAATACGGCTCTGACGCCCTTCGGTAATAGCAGGAAGTACTTTGCATTCTGCAATTCGATGGGTATTTCGACCTACGATATCAGAGTATACCAGTGTCCAGCGGAAACGGAATTCAACGGAAAAACTTGCGTGTTCAAATGTCCCGACCAAGGTCGATTCGCAATGGTATCGAACTCTAAAGTTTACTACGAGTGTGCGGCTGCCGGGGAGGATGGAGTAGCTGAAGTTTGCGAAGAAGAGCTAGTTTATGATGATGCGACAAAGGTTTGCGTTTAAATGAAAATCTGAAATATAAATACGTTTAAAAGTTCAAAAACCTCATTTTATGATTCAAAATAAGTTAAACTAAAAAAATTCAATATGTTTTTCAATAGAACAGCTCTATGAATGGGTTATTCTTTAACATTGAAAATCCATACAGTATCCCAGCTCTAAGGCGGACACTTTAAACATATTTTATTCAAAGATTGGTCATGACTTGGCTCAGATCGAGGATAACTATGAACTTTGGTGTCCCCAGCAACACGTGCACCATATTTTTTTCAAAAAAAATTCAACAGTGCTGTACTGCCCCTGATCGCATTAATGTCCCATATGAGCAATTCTCTACCAAAACCGGATATGGATTTTATTTGTATTTTTTTATTTGGCTCAAACTTTGTGGGGGCCTTCCCTATGACCAAATAAGCTATTTTGTGTCATTGGTTCACCCATACAAGTCTCCATACAATTTTGGCTGCTGTCCATACAAAAATGGTACGTACATATTCAAACAACTCTAACTTTTGAATGATTTTTCTGATCAATTTGGTATCTTCGGCAAAGTTGTAGGTATTGTTGAGGACTATTGAAAAAAGAATAGGTACACGGAAAAAAATGCAGATATTTAATTAACTTTTTTTAACTAAAACTCGATTTCCTTTTTTTTATTTTCGAGATTTTTTGATATGTTTTAGGGGACAAAAATCCGCAACTTTTGAGCCATAGAGAAACATGGTCAAAAAAGCTGCCACAGAGTTATGAATTTTTGAAAAAATAGTGATTTTTGGAAAAAAATCGAAATTTCATGCAAAAACAAATTTGAAGTTATTTTTTTAATGCAAAATTGAATTTGCAATCAAAAACTACTTTACAGCTTTTTTGATGAAGAGCTCCGTTTTCAAGATATAGCCAACGAAAGTTTGATTTTAGTGAAATATTTGCAGTTTTTCGATTTTTAAAAATAGTAACCATGAGTTACCATATCTAAAAATATTTTTTTTGAAAAGTTTAGAAAATTTGCTATAAAATTGTCTAAGAGACATTGAAGAATGGTCCGATTTTCAATGTTAAAACATGAAAAATTCGTGAAATTTTTCGATCTTTTCGAAAAAAATATCTTGAATTTTTTTAAATCAAGGCTAACATTTTAAAAGGGCAAAACATTGAATATTACGCCCATTTAAAATGCTAGCCTTGATTTAATTTTTTTCAAAATATTTTTTCCGAAAAGATCGGAAAATTTCACGAATGTTTCACCTTTTAACATTGAAAATCGGACCATTATTTTTGATTTGATTTGATATTTTTTAGTTGCTGAGATATCGACTTTAGAAAATTGTGGGTTGTTTTGGTGAGATTTAGAAAACTTCAATTTTCGTGTTTCTTTTTTTTAAAGCGGCTCTATCTCAGCAATCCCAGGTCCTATCTTCAATGTCTCTTAGACAATGTTATAGCAAATTTTCTGAACTTTTCAAAAAAAATATTTTTAGAAATGGTCACTATTTTTAAAAATCGAAAAACTACAAATATTTCGCTAAAATCAAACTTTCGGTGGCTATATCTTGAGAACGGAGCTCTTTATCAAAAAATCTGTAAAGTACTTTTCGATTGCAAATTCAATTTTGCATTAAAAAATAACGTCAAATTTATTTTTGCATGAAATTTCAATTTTTTCCAAAAATCACTATTTTTTCAAAAATTCATAACGCGGTGGCAGATTGTTTGACCTTGTTTCTCTATGGCTCAAAAGTTGCGGATTTTTGTCCCCTAAAACGTATCAAAAAATCTCGAAAATCAAAAAAAAAAATTGGGAAATTGAGTTTTTGAGTAAAAAAAGTTGATTAAAATATCTGCAATTTTTTTTCCGTGTACCTTTTTTTTCTCAATAGTCCTCAACAATATCTACAACTTTGCCGGAGACACCAAATTGATCAGAAAATTCACTCAAAAGTTTCAGCTGTTTGAATATGTACGTACCATTTTTGTATGGACAGCAGCCAAAATTGTATGGAGACTTGTATGGGTGAACCAATGTCACAAAATAGCTTATTTGGTCATAGGGAAGGCCCCCACAAAGTTTGAGCCAAATCAAAAAATATAAAAAATAAAAATGGTCGAAATCGGCCGATTTCCTAAAGAGTTGCTCATATGCATTTTCATCACTTTTGAGTTAATGATGCAGTTTCGTTCACAATCGTGTGCTCTTTCCGAAAAGCCTATAACATCCAGTACTTTGTTCTAGAAATCAGGAGGAAATCCAGTTTTTCCATGAAAACTTAACACGTAGCCTTATGTGTGGGACAAACTTCAAATGCGTTTTTCTCACCTTGCTGTTTTTGCATATGGGACATTTATGCGACCATGGGCAGTTTAGTAAATTTTGTCATTTATTTGAGTGCTGTTCAAAATTTTAGCACATGTATCGAAAAGTATTACTTTTCGACACTGTTTTGTCTTTTAAGTTGACCAAACACACATACGCCAAACTAAACCGGGGAAACAAAAGTTTCACTCAATAATCCAATTCAAATGTAATTTCAGTAGCCAAATCGTTGCCAAAATTCGATTTGTCATTTCCAAATTGTTGTTTTCGAAAAAAATCATTTTTCCCGTGTTCAGAAGGTCATTTTGAGCAACCTTTGTTCTACGAAAAACTTTACTTCTCTTGTTTTATGTTTTTCTTGTTTTATTTTTGGAATATTTTTGATAGGATTTGGCCTATTCTACTACCTTCTATTATTACATTTTGCCTTTCTAATTTTTGCATGTTTTCACAGTAACTTTTTTAATTTTTTGCTTGTTTTTATATTTTTTTGTTCTAGAATGGCACCATTATCATTCAGCAATTCCCCACGAAAAAACAGCATGGAAAAAAACAAAAGTGCTCGGATCGGGCTCAAAATTTTTCTGGGGGTTCCCTGGCCGAAATTATAAGACCCGTATTTTTTTGTTTGGCCATTAGGGTGACCTACGCCGTGTTAGGGTGGTCTGAAAAATGGCCATTTTCGTCGATTTTCGCAAAAACCACTTTTTTCTAAAAATCATAACTCCTCGCCATTTCAACCGATTTTAATTATCTTATACGCAAATGGAAGGTGATAAGTTGGCCTTTCAAAAAAAAATTGTAAGAAGTTTCCAAAATCTAGCCTAACATATGAAAAGGACGTATGAAACTTTAAAATGCCGTTTTGACGGTGTCTGGACCAAAAAGCCTATGTCTGGAAATATTTTTATCGGATTCCCCGGACATTTTTACATGACATACTAAAAAATGGGAGGAGTTCATTAACAGGATTCCGAGATATGATTTTTTGAAAATAAAATCCGTGTTTTTCGACGCGCCGCGCGCAGAAACCGTAGAATGACGAAATTAGTAAAAAATCAACTTTTTCCACTAAATCTGCAATAACATTAAAATTTCAGCGATGACCTATAGATGTTTTGGTACCAAAATTTTTGTAATTGAAAGATGCAACTTTTGGTACCCAGACATGTATAGGTCATCGCTGAAATTTTAATGTTATCGCAGTTTTAGTGGAAAAAGCTGATTTTTTGTCGATTTCGTCATTCTCCGGGTTTTGCGCGCGGCGCGTCGAAAAACACGGATTTTATTTTCAAAAATCATATCTCGGAATCCTGTTAATGAACTCCTCCCATTTTTAGTATGTTATGTAAAAATGTCCGGGGAATCCGATAAAAATATTTCCAGACATAGGCTCTTTGGTCCAGACACCGTCAAAACGGCATTTTAAAGTTTCATACGCCCTTTTCATATGTTAGGCTAGATTTTGAAAACTTCTTACTATTTTTCATTGAAAGGCCAACTTATCACCTTTCATTTGCGTATAAGACAATTGAAATCGGTTAAAACGACGAGGAGTTATGATTTTTCGAAAAAAGTGGTTTTTGCGAAAATCGACGAAAATGGCCATTTTTCAGACCACCCTAACACGGCGTAGCTCACCCTAATGGCCAAACAAAAAAATACGGGTCTAATTATTTCGGCCAGGGAACCCCCAGAAAAATTTTGAGCCCGATCCGAGCACTTTTGTTTTTTCCATGCTGTTTTCGTGGGGAATTGCTGCATTTAATTTGTTTAAAAACAACCAAAATTGACCCTTAATAAAATGACATTTTTTAAAAACATTGGCAAAGTCACAAACAACAAGTCAAACTTCCAACCCAAAAATTATCTAAAATTTTAAAAGTTTTTCTTTCCAATACTTTTTAAAGATCAAAAATTTGTTGAAATGGATTTTTTATTTTTTTCTAGAGGCGGGGTTGGGTTGTAGAGGGTTGATAGCTAGTTTTGAATTGGTCCCACCATTATTTTTTTTAAAATGCTTACACTCCCAGTAAAAATACTTTGCTTTAATTGATTTATTTTATATCCCAACCGCTAACATCAAATATGACTTAAAATAAAACATAATCTCAAAAAATCCTTTCCAAGCGATTTAACCTTCATCAGGTTTCACACAGAATCCCTCCTTTTCGCTAAACACCTTCCCACCGCTGCACTCCCTCGCGATCGCCGTCAACTTCTTCGCCGAATTGGTGTAACACTGGTAGAACTTGCTCGGATCACTATCGTCCACATAGTTGCCCTCCTTGGTACACTGGAACGCACAACTCAAGAACCCATCAAAGTTCGCCCCCGCGGGACACTTGAGCATCACAACCCCGTCCGAGCTGCAGAACGCGTAGTGGCTCTTGCTGCTACCGTAGCTAACGAAGATCTTCTTCGGATCACACTGAACCCGAACACAGTCCGCGTCCTTGGTTCGCTGCTTGCACTGGTTGGTGTTGACGTTGAACACGTAGTTCGGTGGACACTGGTACACGTCCGACTGTTGACCCTCCGCGTGGCAGTAGTGGTACAGGTCACACAGGTAAGCATCTGGAATGGTCAATAAACCCTTTCGTATTGGAAGGTTGACTCGTCATTCTTGAACTCACCTGGGAAGAACCCTTTTCCGGTGCAGGTCATCACCGGAGCTGGGCAGTCCTCGGTGAAGACGGCTTCGCCGGTGCAAGCTCCGTTCACGCAAAATGGCTTGCTCGGGTCGCTTTCGGCGCAGGACCGAACGTCCCGGAACGGTCCCAGGCAAACCATCAGCTCGCTACAGCTGGAACACGTTGCGTAGTACGCACTTCCGTCGCATTCCGAGGGAAAAACTCTGGCGGAGGAGGAGGTGGCGAGGTCCGTCGATGATCGTGACACGTTGAGCAGCGTCCCAGATGTTTCTGCTTGGACTGGGGAAGAGGGCACAAGTGCCGCGATAAGCAGAGCAGCAACCAGGTTGGCCAACATGGTGCAGACTGTGGGATACTGACTGGGATGGATGGCAGAATGGCGTGGAATTTAAATGGAGATTGTTTTATCTTAATTTTGGGAAAGATAATGTTGTTGCTTCATAAGGTTGATGATTATATTTTGGTATAAATCCACTTTTCAGCAAGATGAGATAACAATGCTTTTGTTTTTGTAATTTTTTTGAAAACTTAATGTATGTATTTGTATGCAGTACTTTTCGAAACTTGACGTCTTACTTCGTATTCAAGTTATAGCCACTAACATTTTTTAATTTGTTAAAAACGTGATTTTTTTACCTATAGAAGTCTTGATAGAAGTCATGTTAAAGCTTGAACATCTCTGAGAATATTTTTGCAAGAGATTAGAAAAACATACTTTAAAGATTTTAGGGTAATTCTCCGCCAACTCACACAGCAGTTGCCCCGACCCCTCTTCGATTTGCGTGAAACTTTGTCCTAAGAGGTAACTTTTGTCCCTGATCACGAATCCGACGAATCCGTTTTTTTGATATCTCA
This sequence comes from Culex pipiens pallens, assembly GCF_016801865.2. Taxonomy (NCBI): domain Eukaryota; kingdom Metazoa; phylum Arthropoda; class Insecta; order Diptera; family Culicidae; genus Culex; species Culex pipiens. Next base: position 168,488,649 of record NC_068938.1, read on the forward strand.
TGACGGAGGGGCGGTACGACCCCTTCCATTTTTGAACATGCGAAAAAAGAGGTGTTTTTCAATAATTTGCAGCCTGAAACGTTGATGAGATAGAAATTTGGTCGAGAACAGAACACTGATGAAGTCTGCAAGTAGTAGACGAAATACGTATCTGTCAAGATATAAAACAATATATAGCGGAATTAAAAGGAACAACTCGTCTCTTTGTATTCACAGTAATGCATTCTGCTAAAACGCTCAACCAAACCACAACAAGAAATTTGGTGTCAAAGGGACTTTTATGTAAAATTAGACGCCCGATTTGATGGCGTACTCAGAATTCCGAAAAAAAACGTATTTTTCATCGAAAAAAACATTAAAAAAGTTTTAAAAACTCTCCCATTTTCCGTTACTCGACTGTAAAAAAATTTGGAACATGTCGTGTTATGGGAAATTTAATGTACTTTTCGAATCTACATTGACCCAGAAGGGTCATTTTTTCATTTAGAACAAAATTTTTCATTTTCAAATTTCGTGTTTTTTCTAACTTTGCAGGGTTATTTTTTAGAGTGTATCAATGTTCTACAAAGTTGTAGAGCAGACAATTACAAAAAAATTGATATGTAGACATAAGGGGTTTGCTTGTGAACATCACGAGTTATGGCGATTATACGAAAAAAAGTTTTGATAAAGTTACTTTTTACGTTTCTCTTTGTTTCGTCGTTCGTGTCCGTCGCGGGTGACCATGAACGGCCATGATCAACGACGACCAACTTTTTCAAAACTTTTTTTCATAAAATCGCGATAACTCGTTATGTTTATAAGCAAACCCCTTATGTCTATATATCAAAATTTTTATAATTGTCTGCTCTACAACTTTGTACAACATTGTTACACTCTAAAAAATAACGCTGCAATGTTAGAAAAAACACGAAATTTTAAAATGCAAATTTTTGTTCTAAATGAAAAAATGACCCTTCTGGGTCAATGTAGATTTGAAAAGTACATTAAATTTCCCATAAAATGATATGTTTCAAATTTTTTTGAATGTAACGGAAAATTGGAGAATTTTTAAAACTTCTTTAGTGGTTTTTTTCGATGAGAAATACGTTTTTTCGGAATTCTGAGTACGCCATCAAATCGGGCGTCTAATTTTACATAAAAGTCCCTTTGGCACCAAATTTATATCTCATCACCGTTTCAGGCTGCAAATTATTGAAAAACACCTCTTTTTTCGCATGTTCAAAAATGGAAGGGGTCGTACCGCCCCTCCGTCACGAGATATCAAAAAACGGACCTTGGATTTGTGATCAGGGACAAAAGTTACCCCTTAGGACAAAGTTTCACGCAAATCGAAGAGGGGTCGGGGCAACTTTTCCCGATTTCGTGTGAGTTGGTAGAGAATTACCCTTTAAAGATTTAGCTGAGATAAAGAAGTGAAATATGTCTTTCCGTTTTTATTGATTTAATAAAAATAAAATTGATCTTAAACCGGACTTGTTACCCTTATTTGTATAATTTCATCTTGCTGAAATAATATTTAAAAAATCAGATCACAACGGGTGGCATGTCTCGCGATAAGAATGCAAGGGATATTAATAAAGATTTGTGCATCCGTTTGTTTCAAATGTGACTTCAGGGTTGAATGGTAGTGGTGTACTGAGTTTAAATAATAATTAGACAGTTTGAAATATTGAGTTTTCCAAGAAAGAGTAAAGTTGACAAGTTATTTGAATTGATAAAAAAAAATCAATTATGATGATGCTGAAAAAAATTCAGATTTTTCTTCTGCATATCCGAAGATTTCAGCCCTGTCATGGATGCTGTATGATGTACCTACATAAGATAAGATTAATGAACAAACTGCGTCGCACTGATTCTTGGAACGGTTTGCACAATATTTACAAAGGTGATGTTACAAAAGTTGTTTGCGTTGCATAACAGAACTTGAACTTCACAGACTGATAAATAGGAATCCGGGTCGATTCAACTAGAAGTTATTTTTTAAATTATTTCAAAATCTTTGAATTTTGTATGTAAATTAATGATAATTGTACTTGTTACACCATTTGGGTCAATTTGTGTTAATAATTGATTACCACAGGGAAGATTCCAACTTTTTGAAAAAAAAAAAAAAACAAAAATACCATGCTCTGAGGGCCTGTACCGAGGCATGTCAATAACCAGGGAAATATTTTGTTTTGTTTTATTTACATTTTATCTTAAGTAGCTCAAGTACCGTCATCAGGGGTGACATTGGGTCTGGGGGTGAGATTGGGTCATGTTTATTAAAAACTGTTGTACGTTGAGATTAAATACCTCTCACATTAATTTTATTAATTCTCACATTAATCATCATTGCCTTCTTTCGGGGGAATAATTGCAACACATTTCTTAGCCTTTGCATCGAACGTCATTTTCGCCCCACAAGCCATCTCCAAATAAGTTAGCTTTCCGGACAAGCTGATGTACGAGAAGTACCGCTTTGGATTCGCTGTGTTGGCAAACAATCCAACTTTGGGACATTTGAACACGCATTTGCCCAATTTAGCATCGAATGTAGCTTCTTCTCCACACGCGAAAACGTACGCATTCTCCAGCTTGGGTGGCGTTTGAGTGGTGTCAAACTGACAGTACGTGTACACTGAAAAAAAAAGTACCAAATTCCTAAATTCTAGGAATTTTGGCTCATTTCCTTATTAAGTAATCCAAAAAACCCGATTACTAAATAAGGAAAAGAGGCAAAATTCCTAGAATAAATGAATTGGGTACTATTTTTTTATTTCAGTGTAGTACTGGCTGTCACCCGGGAAGGCCGTGAAGATCGTCTCCGAATCGGTCTGGTTGCAAACCTTCGGACAGGATCCGGTGTACTGCTCACATGCGATGAATTTACTGCTGAACCGTGTTCCATCCGGGCAGTAGTACGTAACTGGTTCAGCTGATGCGTCGCTGCAGTCATGGTACTGCTGGCAAGAGCTCGAATCCGGGTAGAACCCAGGCCCAGTGCAGGTGAAGTCAGACGAAGCAGCGGAACATTCCTCTACGGAGCTGTCCGGTGACTTTTGACAAACTGCTCCGGTCTGTGACATTGCGCAATGTGGAGCTGAAGCCGGACAAGCCTGCCGTGGGTTGTCCGCGTCCTTGGTCTCATCCGAAGAGATGCAGATCTTGATCTTGCTACAGTCAGTACATGCCGTTGATCGCGTTCCGTCACATTTTTTCACGGGGTATGGATCTTTACCGCGCAGCATACCTGGCACGATTTCTTGAAGGAAAAAAGTCACTAAATTGAATTCAGATTTGATTCTTTTGAAAAGACTTACCAAAGTGGTGGAAAATAGAACGAAAATTAGCAGAAGTGCTGAAGGATTCATGGTTGAATGAAAACTTGTTGTTTTACACGGAGAAAAAAGAGTTCCCAAAATCGTGAACAAGCGTTCATGAAAATGGGAACCTCGAACAAAGTGTTCAAATTCCATGGTACGATTTTGAAAAACGTACCATGAAATTCGAACACTTTGTTCGTGGTTCCCATTTTCATGAACGCTTGTTCACGATTTTGGGAACTCTTTTTTCTCCGTGTAGCTTCGAATTTCGTGTCTTTTATACTTGATCACAATACTGAAAAATATATAGTATAAACGTGTGATCTATCTATTCTTACTTGTTTTGGCACATAAAGGTTGAATTTTGCGCAGTTATTTGCTATTGAAAAGGTGCTATGAATAACATATTACAACAATGACGATCAGCTTAGTTCGTTGAACTGTTGGGTGTGAGATGGTGCATACATTTGGAATGATCGTTTAAGCTTCATAACAAGTTGGTTTGCTGCTACAAGCAATTGTAGTGGTAAGAATTTAAACTTCATCATCCCGGTACGAGAATCGAACTCACGACCTCTGGATTGGAAACCCAGCATGCCGCTAATCGAAACCCATCCCCTACCGGTCAGTATTCCCAGTGAGTAGAATTACGCTTTGAAGGGATCTGACTTTGCCGAGCCAGACAGGAATCGAACCCATCACCTTCCGCTTACAAGGCGAAACCCCGTAACCTCACGGCCACGGAAGCTCGGCATTTCCAAAAGACGGAAATTCTGAATAACTTAGAGCAAACACTTGAAAATTTTTCTTATTTATATCTTGAAGAAGAATTCGTAAGCTTTTCAGAAAATTTAAGAAGCGGGTGGTAGATCTTTGGGTCGAGCAAATCCCGGCTCGGACCAATACAACTCGCCGTTGTCGTGCTATTTTGTTGCACGTGCATTTTGGGCCAAATTTGTGGCAGGACCTTGGAATGACACCTGAGGGAAAATGACCCTTTGTAATGTTAACATTCACACTAAAAGATGATAACCTTAGATGATAAAAACTGCTACTGAATCCACTTTTAAAAGCCGGCCCTGATACTCATTGAGTGTTCTCTTCACAGGGAACTGGGAAAGTTTTTTTTTCCAGGCAATTGAAATTTTATCATATTTTTATAAATGTGATTTTGACCCCTTTCCAGATTTGATATTCAAAAACCCAAAAAATATGTCTAAAGGTATTTCTAGTACGATTACAACTACAAATGTGATAACTTTGTTTCGCTGAGACCAATTAGAGGATGATCATGATGTTACTTTAGAGATCTACTAGTTAACCTGATTTTGTTTTACCTGGTCTTAGTGGAAAATCATCCAAATAACCCAAAATAGTAGTATTTTTTCCAATTTGAATGAAGTCAACAAATAATGACACATCTAATCTAATCTAATCTAATCTAACCCTAGCGCAGCCAGTCTTTCGAGGGCATCCTGGAAAATGCCTTAGGTTGATTAACGCCTAGCATCCTCTTGTCATTATTAACATTTGCAGTGCCCCATTGCAATAGATTGCATTGAAACATCACAAAACGTTAAAGCGGCCAGGCCAACTGCGTAAAGTTTACCGCAAAGATGATTCGTTGAAGTAGATTGAGTTTGAGCACGAATGTTCAAACAACAATACATTTCTGAATCTACAGGGGAGGAAGAAACGTGGGGATCCCCCGCTCACGTTCCTGTTTGTTTGGGCAATTAATCGTTGGGAGCACCATGCTAAGAAGTTTTGGTGCTCCGGGACCCTCTGGGATGGGACATAGTATTTCCACAAATGCCCTGGACACTATTTGCCGTGGTTATAGCGCCACAACTCGCTTTCTGTGGATGAGATACAGACAAATTAATAAATTGAAATAACAAATATTAATTGACATGTAATATTCAGGTTATTGAAAAATAACAGATTGATTGAAAGGTTCTATTTTGTAATTGTAATTTTATTTTGCTACAATATCCTGTTAGACAGATCAAAAAATCAAAAAAAAAATAGATTAAGACAAGCAAAATTGACTAGTTACAAATCGTGTATACACACACAAAATTACAATTACAATTACAAGTCAACAAATAATGACACATTGAGATTATCAAAAAAGTCTCATTTTTCAAAATTTGCATAGTTAACTAATCTTATATCTCATTGCAACGGTAGACGCCTAATCAAAATTGCAAGCCCCGCTCAAAACGTTCACTTTCTCCTCCATGATCTATGGCAAATAGTTTGCAGCACTTGTTGTCACACTTACGTCAATTATTGTCGGCTAGCCGATCAGTCTACTCGGCGCGTGCGTATGTTCTCAGATGAGAAGAGTTATGATTGATTAGCAACTTCATAAAAAATTTCGGGTTTGTTTGCGAGCCAGCCTACCGTTAAACGGTTAGCTTGTTTGCTCGTTATTTGCATGACCGAGTTAGGGATGGAGGATTTGGTTTTCAATTAGGGTGACTGAGGATCGAATGTAATTGTATATAAAGGTTGGATTCAGCGGTTATGACCAGTCAACTAGATACTACAAGAAGATGAAGACCTGGAGAGCTTGTGTTGGAGCGATTGGAGTTCTGCTGGTTTTGGTAAGACTTTTGGGAAAATCTTGCATTAGCAGTCGTAAAACTTACTAGAACATTCTCTTCCCAGACATGTCAAATCACCGCTCAAATTTTAAGTGATGAGTTCGTGCAGGGCATTCATAGACAGTTACGTACTGGTGAGGATTTCGATGATCCTAAACCCTGTGCCCCCGGACAGTTGACGGTCTGCGTCGGTTGCAAAAAAATCAAGATTTGCATTGGGGCTGAAACTGATGATGGACATCCAGAGCAGGCTTGCCCAGCCGCTACACCACACTGCAACAGTGAGGAAGGTGGAGTTTGTTCCACTATTCCGGACCCACTTGAAGAGTGTGCAGCAGCCGCCACAGAGTTCACCTGTACCGCCAGCGGAAAATTCCCGGATCCGTACTCCTGCGATGGGTACTACTACTGTGAGACTGTCGGTGGTCTTGGAGATGCCTACAAATGTCCAACCGGATACAACTACAACAGCAAGGTTCAACTATGTCAAAGAGCTTTCGGTGCCTTTGGTGGGTGCCAACCGGTCAACTGCACCGGCGTAACAGCCATCTTTACCCAGTATCCGGGAAATCCGCAGTACTTCTTCTATTGTAAGCAAGGAGCGGACGAAACAATTCCAAAAGAACCGATCATGTTTTCGTGCGGCGATGGTGCCTCGTTCGATGTTAAGGAAAACAAGTGCATCTACAAGTGTCCTCGCGAGGGACTGTTCAAGAAGGAAGGCAGTCCGGCGTCGTACTATCAGTGTTACTTCACCGGCGGAAGACTTGTGGCTAAGGAGAAGAAATGTCCCGGTGAAGGTCAGGTGTTTGACGAAACGAAGAAGACTTGCTTGAAGAGTACGACGTCAATGTCGTTTAGAAAACAAGTTTTTAGTGGATAAATTTCGCTTAGGAGTCAAATAAAGGATCGTTATTTATTTATTTATTCATCCATGTATCTGAAAATTAATAATAATTGATCTAAAACTGTGACGAAACAATTGCATATTTACCAAATTTGAAATTTGAGTCGTAGGTCCATATCACATATTTGTACAGAATGTATGGGTACAATCAAATAAAAAAAATACCAAATTCCCAAATTCTAGGAATTTTGCCAACTTTTTTTATTCAGTAATTGGGTTTTTTGGATTACTTAATAAGAACTGGAGGCATAATTCCTAGAATTAAGGAATTTTGTACTTTTTTTTTATTTCAGTGTAATTCTCCGCCAACTCACAAGAAATCAAAAAAAAAAAAAAAATGACCCAACCCCTCTTCGATTTGCGTAAAACTTTGTCACAATGGGGGAATTTTTTGTCCTTGATCATGAATCCGAGCTCCATTTTTCGATATCACGTTACGGAGGGGCTGTACGTCCCCTCCCATTTTTGAACATTCTGAAAATACGTGTTGTCAATAATTTGTAGTCTGAAATGGAGGATTTTTTTTTACTTTTCCTGACATTCTCGACTGTGGAAACGGCCTACTTCTCATCGTCTAATTAACAATACTGAAAAGTACTTTTCAGCATCCGTTTGATTGTTGAGATAAAAAAGTAATACTTTTTGATAATGTTTTGTAATTGAAGGAGTTTGAATTTCACAGGATTGATTAGCCCAAACTGCTTTTATGTTAAATAAATAAATAACTGTCCTTTATTCAACCACCACCAAGCAGAAGTTAACCACAATCTGGGCTCTTCTTCATACCTTTCAAGATTTACTCATTGATTACCAACGTTTGTAGGAAAGCTTCCTGAGCGAAGCGGCTGGCGCTGGCGTAGTCGTGGTCGCCGGTCCCTTCACGCATGTCTTCTTCGTATCGTCAAACACCTGACCCGCGGTCGGACATTTCTTCTCCTGGGACACAAGAACGCCGGCGGTGTAAGCGCACTGGTAGTACGACGACGGACTGCCATCCTTTTTGAACAGTCCCTCGCGAGGACACTTGTAGATGCACTTGCTCAGCTTCGCGTCCAGCGTGGCTCCGCTGCCGCACGAGAACATTACGGGTTGTTTCGGTGCCGTAGCATCATCCGGATTGGCCTTGCAGTAGTAAAAGTACTGCGGATTTCCAAAGTACGTCGTGAAGATTGCGGTGACGCCCGTGCAATTGGCCACTTGACATCCGGTGAAGCCACGCTGACACAGTTGAACCTTGCTGTTGTAGTTATAACCCGGGTCACACTTGTAGGCATCGCCCGGTGCACCGATGGATTCACAGAAGTAGTACCCGGTGCAGGAGTAAGGATCTGGAAACATTCCCGTTGCGGTGCAGTTGAATACTGGAACAGCAGCTACACATTCCGCCTTGGAGTCCGGATTGACAGAGCAAACTCCACCCTCGTCACTGTTACAGTACGGCATGTCGGTCGGGCAGAGCTGCTTCGGATTATCCGCGTCACTCGCGGCCGCAGTGCAAATCTTGATCTTCTTGCAGCCGACACAGACCGCCAACTGTCCCGCGGCACAGGCCGGGGGTGATTCGAACTCATCAGTCGCCGCTGTTGCTGCTCTCAGTGTGCCCACCGAAAACAAATCGTCTTGCGCAGAGATCCGACAGGACTGCGATAAACAAGTGTGAATTGAATTGTAAGAATGAAGGATCTTCTAAAGAGTCTTACCAAAACCAGCAGGACTCCAACCGTTCCAAAGCAAGCTCTCCAAGTGTTCATCTCGAGGCAGTAACTGGTAGACTAATCTCTGATTCTAAATTCTGCGTTTTTATACAATTGCATCCAATCGCACCGAAATCATTCTAACTGGGTCAAGCAAATATCAAACCATTAATCCAAAGATCGGTAGAATGACTTTTCTAGCTCAAATGTGCGAATTATTTAGATTTCAGCGCCGTCGTGCAACATTTGCTAATTTAAACCAACCCAGCGTGATTAGCTCCTACCACAGTTAGCCTGGGTTCGGTTCCAGTCAGCCCCGTTGGCTTTTTTCGAGACGAGACAACAACCTGTCTGATAGAGTCGCTGGTCGGTCGTTGGACTCACAATCCAAAGGTAGTCAGTTAAAATCCTGGGGTGAATGGGCTCTCCGTTTCAAGCCTTCGGACACCTACTTTCGAGTAGGCATCTCGCAATAGAGAACGCCAATGCAGTGCTGTAGAGTGAACAATTTGTTTTTTTTTTATATATAGACCACGTGAACACGTATTTTGGAAATTTCAGACCCCCTTTCCTCTTGGTGGACAATTGTTCATACAAAAACAACCCAAATGCCAACGTGTGACAAGATAGTACAACTGCAACCGCGTGCTAATCAATTAAAACAAGCATCCCTAAATCTCGAGCAATCAATCGATCAATAACCGGGCCGGCAAACGGTTTGGTGACTTCAATTAGAGCCGCACGTTATATATTCTTTTGGAAGGGTGAAAACTGGACAGCTGTGAGTTTTTGTCCTCTCGGGGAATCCCCAATCGTTTTAACAGTATTGTGATAATTGTTTGATCCGGCAACGCTAAATCCGATCAATCTTATTTGCGGTGCTTAAAACAGAAGATCGAAGTAACAGATTAAGAAATACAACTCGGTGAACCTCGTTGGATACATTTACGAATTTTGCGAATAAAATTGTTTTTGCAACTTGTTGCATAAACTACTACAGTCCAGACTCGATTATCCGAAGCCTCGATTATCCAAAGTTTCGATTATCCGAAGTTCGATTATCCGAAGGTTTGTATGGGACTTCGGATATTTTTTTTATTTTCTTATTTTTAACATCAAATTCAAGTTCTGCTACCCAATTTTAGTCAAATTTGAATAGTTGGCTGCGTATTTTTTGTAAAAGGTATTTTTTCAATATTCATCACCGCCATTTTGGCCGCCATCTTGGATTTGAAAATTTTAAATCATCTTAGAGTAGTTTCGAGGTCATACTAAAGCTCAACAATTAAAAATAGGACAACGAAAAAAAAAATCGTTATTCGATTATCCGAAGTTTTGATTATCCGAAGTAAAATTTTGCGATGGCCTTCGGATAATCGAGTCTGGACTGTATTTTATAAATCATCAACAAAAATAACAATGCAAAAAGTTAATTATGTTTCATCTTTTCATCACTTGTACAGAAAGGTTATGACACATTCTCCGGGCTAGTATACCAGTGGGAAAATTTTAAAACTTGATTTAATGGCGGAATAGATGTTGTGATTGGATTCTCTATAGTTTAAGGCTTGTAAAACAAACTTTTACAAACATTCAAAGATTTATAATCTCGACTTTTGACTGAACTTTTGATGTGAAGTATAAACTGGAATAAACCGAAATATCGTGTTTTCAGGCACCTCAATCAGCAAAAAAAAACACCTCAAAACACCCATGGAAACCCGAAATATCCGAAAATTGGTCAATTTTTCGCAAAGATACAGCATTGAGAATTTCCGTGACGTTACAGCACTAGCAGAACCTTTTTTTTTGCAAAAATCTGCGTTGTAACGTTAGAGGCTGCAAAAAAATAGCTTAACGTTTTTTTCTAAAACCAATGATGGCATTCCATTTCGCAGTCAATTTTACGTTAAAAACATACAAAGGCTAGTTTATGTTGATAATCAGAGCAGAATCATAGCCTTTTCTAAAAAAAATTGAAGGAACAAAATGCTCCACCGTTGTAACGTCACGCTACATATTTGCTCGTAGAACAGCAACCGAAGCGTTGCACCTTGTCCAGTCTTGATACTTATGGCAAATTTAACGTACTTTCAGAATCTGTAAAAATATTGAGGTGTTTTCTTCGGAATTTCCGAGTCACAGCGAAAGAAACGTCAAACCGTTGTAACGTCACGGCAGAATGTGTCTTATACTCTTTGATGCTGTTTTGGTTGTGAAGTGATCAAATACACTGACTTGCTGAAAAAATGACCATTTTTGTTTTTTTTATAAACAATTGTTGAAAAAGATTGTTCATAAAAAGTATAGTGATACTATGAAAATGTTTTATTTGCCACCTTAGTGATTTATTTTTTTTAGTAAAAATGATCAAAATATTAGTAAAATATTATTGTTTCATCTAAAAATGAAATAAACGTTTAAAATACATTCTAATCTGATGTGTCTTAGTAATAACAGTTTAATTGTTAGCAAATTAACATGTTGTTTCATGCATTGTTCCTCTTGCTCCAACGTTTTGTTCATTTGTCCGCTTGTTGAGTAAAACAAACGGAAAATTAATAATTTTAAAATCTTTTTTTTGTAGTACAAAACGGGATTTTTTAGAAACTTGTTCTAGCAAAGTCTTAGCCAAGACCTGGAATTAGATGATTATCCAAAAATCCGACTGATTTATTAACGTTTAAAATGGGTTTTAACGAGCATTTCCTTAGTTTGTTACACTTGCCCCACCTTCCCCTATAAAATTCAGCTCATAGGATTTGGCATGAGAGGGTTAGTTCAAATTAGCAAAATGTAGCACGATGGTAGCGAGCTCCAAATAATTTTCACATTTTAGCTAGAAAAGTCATTCTACCGATCTTTGGATTAATTGTTTGATATTTGCTTGACCCAGTTAGAATGATTTCGGTGCGATTGGATGCAATTGTATAAAAACGCAGAATTTAGAATCAGAGATTAGTCTACCAGTAACTGCCTAGAGATGAACACTTGGAGAACTTGCTTTGGAACGGTTGGAGTCCTGCTGGTTTTGGTAAGACTCTTTAGAAGATCCTTCATTCTTACAATTCAATTAACACTTGTTTATCGCAGTCCTGTCGGATCTCTGCGCAAGACGATTTGTTTTCGGTGGGCACACTGAGAGCAGCAACAGCGGCGACTGATGAGTTCGAATCTCCTCCGGCCTGTGCCGTGGGACAGTTGGCGGTCTGTGTCGGCTGCAAGAAGATCAAGATTTGCACTGCGGCCGCGAGTGACGCGGATAATCCGAAGCAGCTCTGCCCGACCGACATGCCGTACTGTAACAGTGACGAGGGTGGAGTTTGCTCTGTAAATCCGGACTCCAAGGCGGAATGTGTAGCTGCTGTTCCAGTGTTCAACTGCACCGCAACGGGAATGTTTCCAGATCCTTACTCCTGCACCGGGTACTACTTCTGTGAATCCATCGGTGCACCGGGCGATGCCTACAAGTGTGACCCGGGGTACAACTACAACAGCAAGGTTCAACTGTGTCAGCGTGGCTTCACCGGGTGTCAAGTGGCCAACTGTACGGGTGTCACCGCAATCTTCACGACGTACTTTGGAAATCCGCAGTACTTTTACTACTGCAAGGCCAATCCGGATGATGCTACGGCACCGAAACAGCCCGTAATGTTCTCGTGTGGCATCGGAGCCACGCTGAACGCAAAGCTGGGCAAGTGCATCTACAATTGTCCTCGCGAGGGACTGTTCAAGAAGGATGGCAGTCCGTCCTCGTACTACCAGTGCGCCTACACCGCCGGAGTTCTTGTGTCCCAGGAGAAGAAATGTCCGACCGCGGGACAGGTGTTTGACGATACGAAGAAGATATGCGTGAAGGGACCAGCGACCACGACTACGCCAGCGGCTTCGCTCAGAAAGCTTTCCTACAGCTTTTGGTAATCAATTACCAAAATCTTGAAAGCTATAAAGAAGGGATCAGATTGTGGATAACTTCTGCTTGGTGGTGGTTGGATAAAGGGCAGTTATTTATTTATTTATTATGGAAAAGCACAAGGGCAGCATATGACCAAGAAGGTTAAAACTGCCAGAAATAAAAGAATTAACAACAACATAAAAAGCAGTCTGGGCTGTTTAATCCTGTGAAATTCTAAGCTCTTTGTTCGATATGTGGTCCCCGAAAATGAACTAAACTAAACTAACATAAGCCGGGTTCGGTGGTGTAGTGGTAAACGTGTCGCCTCTCAATCGGCCCCGGTGGTACTTTTTGAGACGAGATTTGTCTGATCACGCCTTCCGTCGGATGGGGAAGTAAATGTTGGCCCCAGTCTAACCTAGAGGTAAGGTCGTTAGTTCAGTCCAGGTGTAGAAGTCGTCTCCTTGGGACCTGTCTCGGTAGAGTCACTGTTCGGCAGTTGAACTCACAATCCAAAGGTTGTTAGTTCGAATCCCGGAGTGGATGATGAAGCATTCGGACACATTTTATATAATTTATTTATTTTAAGGTCGTTAGTTCAGTCCAGGTGTAGAAGTCGTCTCCTTGGGACCTGTCTCGGTAGAGTCACTGTTCGGCAGTTGAACTCACAATCCAAAGGTTGTCAGTTCGAATCCCGGAGTGGATGATGAAGCATTCGGACACATTTTATATAATTTATTTTATTATAAAAAAAAACTTTCATTCCTTTTAAAATTAAATGTCATAGTTAAAATATGTTTAAATCACCATACTTTTCTAACAAAAAAAGAAAAGACACTTTTTATTTTTGACACCATCGACTTATATTTGATCTAGATAATGCCGTATCTGACAACTCGTGACATTATTTTTTTAAACTGCAGCTATAATCCACTCGGCCTCACCTGGACCATTGTTTTATTGTTTGTGTCTGCTTCATGCAATTTTCGTATGCGAGACATAAAATATATTGTATCTTCCGGGTGATAAGAGCGTGTTAGTTAAGGTTATCTCTCAAAAAATAAAATCTTTATTTAAATTTAACCAAAAAATCTTGGGCCAGCTCAGTCTTGAGAGTATTTCGCAGGCATCGGTCACGATGCGGTTTAGTACTGCACTCTTCAGCACTAGCTGCGTACTGTTGGGTTTTGCTCAGCTCTCACTGGGCCAACTCAACGCCTGTGGTCGACCGATCGATCCTTTACCTACGTTAGTTTGCACGGGATGCAACACGGTCAAGATATGCATTGGTCCAACAAGCGCTACAGAAGGATTATGCGTTGGTGGTCCGTACTGTCACCAGAACGGCAATGCAGTAGACTGCACCGATGAAGCTCCTCCCGGATGTGAACCGGACATCATTACAGAGCCTCCTCCACCGGAACCGGAAGGTGAAGATGGCGATCCAGAAGAGGGTTCCATCCTGTGCACCGGAGTTGGCATCTTCCCGGATCCAACCGACTGCAACGTCTACCACTACTGTCCAGCCCGGAACCGGTTCTCGTGGGTCCAGGTGTGTCCACCGGACTATGCCTTTGCGTACACATCCCCGGCGGCCTCGGACCGGTTCCCTTGTAAGCAGATCAAGACGGAAGCGAAGGATTGCGTCAAGATATCCTGCTCCTCCAGCGGTGACACCCTGAAGTCGTACGGAACCAGCAAGATCTTCTACGGGCTTTGCTCCGGCGAAGGTCGAGTGGCGATGGTAAAGTGCAGTGAAGGTGCCACGTTCAACGGGACGGAGTGCGTGTTCAAATGTGCTAAGGAGGGACTGTACCCGAACACGGTGGACCCGAAACAGTACTATCAGTGCTACTTTGCGGGGAAAACACTCGTGGTTCGGGCGAAGAGCTGCCCAGAGGGAAGGACCTTTGATACGAGTCTGATGGTGTGTACTTGAAAAAATGGAAAATAAAATAAAAAGATGTTTCCAACGTTACTGAAAATAAATCGAGTTAAAACCCTGTCAAATTATTTACTTTGAAAACAATTTAGAATCTGATGTGTGTTTTTTTTTTTGTTTTGATCATCTCACTTGATTTTCCGGTCTCAAAAATATTTTTGTCGTAAAGCTCGTCCAATTTCCTACAAGTTTGTATTGACTGAATTAACGACTTCGTAGGTACAGCAATTATCAAATTACAAATACAAAAATCTATATATATAAAAAATTTCGACGGTTTTGTTCGAACGCGAATCAGTTCAACACGGAGCGTTGGATCGAGGTGCTCTTTGTTGCGTTGGGTTCGTATAAGCCCAAGGAAGGTTCTTATGCTAACTAATTGACTTTTTGGCCACTCTGGAACCGATAGGAGGCTGAACAGGCAAAAAATCAAAAAACGTCAACAAACGAAAAAAAGGCATAACGAAGTTTGTCGGGTAAGGCTTGTATTTAAATAACTTACGTCCATTTCAAATGTCATCTCGAGCGCAACTGGTTTCATATACACAAATTGATTATATAAGCTTAGGATAACATGTATACTAAGTTTCATTGAATCAGAGAATTGAATCAATCCTGATTTTGAACTGAACCATCAGTGCAATTAAACAATTGGAGAAGCATACCTGATAATAAAGCCTTGGAATAATTTTTTAACAACTATGCTCAGTCTTAACTCTCTTCAAACGACAATATTTTGTTGTTGTCATATTGTATTTTTTAACTCACGATTTCAAAGAAAAAAAACATAATGAACTTGATTGAACGTAACGTATGGATATTGTGAAAAATAAAAGCAAAATTGATACAAATTTAAATAATTTTATTATTTGTGTTGAAAAGTGACTTTGATACAAGATTTTCGGTGTGTGTTGAGGCCAACAAAATTAACTTACTTTTACAATGTCAATACAAAAAAAAACATTTTTTACAAACTCGTAATTCTTCCATCCAACATCAACCACTTGGAGTCAGGCAAATACCAATCACCGCTTCGAAATCTTTCCCCCCCGGACAGGAAATCTCCATTGCCACCAGTTTGGTACCGCTGTAAACACACTCGTAAAACTTCTTCGGATCATGGTGCGCAAAGTTGCCCTCCTTCGGACACTGGAACACGCACCCGGACCCGTTGAACACATAGTTGGTGTCACACTTGAGCATCTCAATTTCAGATCCCGAACAGAAGGCAAAGTACGTCTTGCTGGTGCCGTAAGCCTGGAAGATTTTGCCCGGGTCGCACGTTACGGTTACGCAATCCGCGGCCAGCTTCTTCTGCTTGCACATGTGGGTGGCCGCGTTGAACACGTTGTTGGGTTGACAGTCGTACACGGTGGAGGGTTCCCCGACAGCTTCACAGTAGTGGTAGAACTGGCAGGCCTTGGGATCTTGGGAAATGGTTGATTAGAGGGATTTGGATTGATTTTGAAAGTTGCTAAATTTACCTGGGTAGAATCCGATTCAGGTGCATTTTAGAGGTTCCGGAGTACACCCGTATTCCGAGCTAATAGTAGTTGAGCGTTCGTGTTGCAGTATGGTTTATCCAACGGACAAGATTTTCGCGTCATGTCCCCTTGAATACAAACCAGTGTCGAGCTACACGTAGTACATACCGTATAGATTCCAGAGGTATCACATGTCTGTGGAAGTGGAGAACTGAAGCTTGTGATGGAATACGGAGACTTCACGGCTATGCCAGAAAATTCCACAGCACTTATGGACTGTAAGAATACCACTACCGCATAGACAAAAAGGACGACGTTGCTGGGCATTCTTTAGGAACGTGATTTTGAACTGTAAATAATCCTACCTTAGCAACACACTTTTATACCGGCAGAGTTGCAGCTGCACCCGTTTATTTTGGTAGCAATCAAATCTAGAAGATGTTTGTTTTTCAAGTCCTTGAAGTGTGTTGTCAACCCGCGTTGAAGGATGCAGGCCCGTAGCCAGAGGCTATATTGAGATACTTTACTTATTCATAGCTATGAAAATTTAAATATAATCTGTTTAAAGGGTTTCATTGTTACCAAAACAGGAATTTTAAATTGATTTTTGGTAGAGTAGTTCAATATTTGTGTAGAAGCTGTTGACTCTTTTGTAATAAGGCCCGTCCATAAGGGACCATCCATAAACCACGTGGACACTTTTTTGGGAATCTCGAACCCCCCCTTCCTTCGTGGACAACTGTCCATACAAAAAAAACTTTTTTGTATGGAGCGTGGACAATCGCCATACCCCCCCCCCCCCTAAAGTGTCCACGTGGTTTATGGATGGTCCCTAAACCACGTGGACAGAAGTATTTAAGAGGCAGTATTTGTAAATCGTCGCTTGTGTGCTATCTTGTGACACGTCTGCTGTAAAAAGATATGACGTGTCACAAGATGGCACACAAGCGACGAAATATTGCTCGGTTTGTTCTAGAGGTCGTATCAAGTTGCTCCGATTTGGATGAAACTTTCAGCGTTTGTTTGTCTATACATGAGATGAACTCATGCCAAATATGAGCCCTCTACGACAAAGGGAAGTGGGGTTAAACGGGCATTAAAGTTTGAGGTCGAAAAAACATAAAAAAAATCTTAAAATTGCTCGCATTTCCGTAAAATTTCATCAATTCCAACCCTCTTAGATGCATTCGAAAGGTCTTTTGGAGCACTTCAAAATGTGCCATAGACATCCAGGATTGGTTTGACTTTTTCTCTTAGCTTTTGCAAATTACTGTCACTGAGACCAAAAAGTGCCGCTATGGAAGCCTACAGGGCAAAAACTAACGTTGTAAAATGTTTGTTATAGAAAAATCGAAAAACTATGAGAAAAACTGCGATTGGCCAAAAAGTTATTACCTTAGGCTTATAGTGCATGAAATTCCCTAACTTTTGACCTATAAGAGTATGGTTGTTGGAGGCTGTTGCGAAAAGATATTAAGGTTTTAAAAAAATCCATTTTTGACAGTAATTTGCAAAAGCTATGAGATAAAGTTCAACCAATCCTGGATGTCTATGGCTCATTTTGAAGTGCTTCAAAAGACCTTTCGAATATATTTAAGAGAGTTGGAATTGATGAAGTTTTACTGAAATGCGAGCAATTTTAAGATTTTTTATGTGTTTTGGACCTCAAACTTTAATATCCGTTTAACCCCACTTCCCTTTGTCGTAGAGGGCTCATATTTGGCATGAGTTCATCTCATGTATAGACAAACAAACGCTGAAAGTTTCATCCAAATCGGAGCAACTTGATACGACCTGTTACACATTGGTGAAAAACTCGCTCTTAACCTGACATTAATCATTATACGACCGGGAATTCCCGGGAAATCGACCATTTTTGAACTTCTCGATCACAGAGAAATTTTGGCGAGAGTCTTGGGAAATTTGATAGCTATAAATATTGAATAAAAATAATAGAAAATTAATCACAGAGATGAGATGCGAAAGCTTATAAAAACAGTTTGATAAATGTTTAATAGTTATTAGACCTTCTTCACAGATTTTTTTGAATAGATTCCCTTATTCTAGCAATGCAAAAGCCACATCAAACGTCCATTGGATCATTCTTATACAAAATCGGCTGAACTTTTTGAAAAAAAAAAAAAATACATAAGCACAATATTGAGTTTTATTGGCGAAACCTTGGAAATACTGGTCAAAAATGGGCAAAATCATCACCACTTAATTTAAAAAAAAATTAAATCTTGAAAAATAATGAAATTCAATACATTTCAAATATAAATAGCAAGATTCAACTCTCGATTTCCAGGAAATCGTCACCCTCTAGCTACACGTTTCAACAAAATCATGTTGTACAGTCAAGACTCGATCATCCAAAGTTTCCAAATCACTTTAGAACATTTTTGGGGTCATATTTGAACTCAACGACTTAAAACAAGACAACGACAAAAATGCGATTCGATTACACTACATGCGTCTCCTCCCAATTATACGAGCCATCTACAAGAATATGGAAGCGCCTGGTGCTTAGCCATTTCCTTTAAGCACAAAGGAAACAACCAATACAAATGTATAAAAAAGTTGTCAAGTTCGAGGGGTCCACAGCTAGCATTTTTTGTACGATTTTTAAAATAAATATTAAAAGTTTAAAATTAAAATATTTGAAAAACTTTTTTTTATTTATTTGTTTACTCCAGGGAGTCTTTGGATGACCATGGACATCCCGAAGTACCCATAGACCTGTGAGATACATAACATTTTAGTAAACAAATAAATAAAAAAAATGTTTCTCATATATTTTAATTTTAAACTTTTATTATTTATTTCAAAAATCGTACAAAAATGCTAGCTGTGGACTCCCCGAACTTGACAACTTTTTTATACATTTGTATTGGTTATTTCCGTTGTGCTTAAAGGGAATGGCTATGCACCAGGCGCTTCCATAATCTTGTAGATGGGTCATATAATTGGGAGGAGACGCATGGTTTTTATTAAATTGTTCGATTTTTTATGTTAAAAAATTTACCACATTCGCGTCAGTCCGCGTGGACATAAAATCAAATTCTGTCGATTGCATCGGATTCGGGGAAGCATTTTCTCTGAGGAACCGATGAGATATCGTGTTTCCCATGACACAAGTTTTGTTTTGTCGAGTAGTGTTATCTGAAGATTTGAATATCGAAGTGTAATTTTTACGAGGACTTCGAAAAAAAAGAGTGTATTTTACCTGACAAAACATAAAAATTTAAAAAACATTGATCATTGATAATCACTTATTAATTATTATAATTATTACGACGGGTTCAGTTTGTCAAAAAATCTGAAATAATCAATTCGAACACATTTTTTTGGTTTTTCATTTTCAAAAAATAGACCAGTGCGTTTTGTTTTTTGGATAACATTTATTCTTACCCTGACTACAGTACTGCTAAATTGCCATGACTAGTTTTTGATTGCTATATGCTGGGTTTAAATTCTTCAGTCATAGAATTGCAACACACTTCTTAGAAATACCAATTATAATAAGCAAGCAAAAACAAGTTTTTGCTAAAAACTAAATACGACAATTTCAAAGTCCTCTGGAAAAAAATATAATATTTGGCAAGGTCTTATCTTCCGGTGAACTCGCCAAAAATATTATCTGCAAACATTGCAAAAAAGCAGACAGTTTAATCTCTTGTTTGAATTGCTCGCTTTCAAGGTTGCAATAAGGAAGCAAATTGTCTCCAACGAGTCAGTTTTTGCAAAATTTGATGCAATCTGATGTCTAAAGTTCCACCGTCATATCTCTAAAAATCAAGTATAAAAGCATCCGAATGTGAGCATATGCTTCACAGTGAAATTAAGCAGAATGTCGTGCAAACTTGTACTAGCAATCTTTGCTGCTGCGGCGATGCTGCAACTGTCGGCAGCTGAGGTGGAGTTTCCGGGAAAGCTTGTGAATTCGCCCTACTCCATCGCTCCATTTTTCAATTTTCCGGATTCTTGTGAGGGAACTGATATTTATACGGTTTGCACTGGCTGCAAATCCTATCTAGTTTGTGCACCAGGAGTCGACGCGATAGAAACTGATTGCCCTACGGAAAAACCGTACTGCAACAAGAATGCCTGCTCGACCACTCTGAGCTCGGAGTATGAATGTATGCCGGATTCTTTGAAGTGTACCGGAATCGGATTCTACCCAGGTAATATGAACAAAGCTGATGATTTTCTCGCAGAACTAATCCATCTTTTTTCTAGATCCCAAGCTATGCCAGTACTACCACTACTGTGAGGCATCTGGCCAGCAATCAAACGTGTACGACTGTCAACCAAACAACGTGTTCAACCCGGCCACCAACATGTGCAAGCAGAAAAGACTGGCCGCGGACTGCGTGGCCGTTAAGTGTGATCCGAACAAAGTCTTCCAGGCTTTCGGCTCCAGCAAGACGTACTTTGCGTACTGTGGCGACGATGGAAAGATTTTGATGCTTAAATGTGACACCAACTATGTGTTCAACGGGGCCGGGTGTGCGTTCCAGTGTCCAGGCTTGGGTAACTTCCCCCATACCGATCCGCAAAAGTACAACGAGTGTTACTTCAGCGGAACCAAGCTGGTATCGAAAGAGGTGAGCTGCCCGGGGGAGAAGGTATTTAACGCTGACAAGCAAGTTTGTCTGACGGCGTCTTAGTGAGGATGGTTTATTTTCTTAATTTGTAAACATTTAGTGAAATTGAAAAAAAATAGATGAATTAAATAAATATTAGCGAAACAAATTTGACTTTGACTTTAGTAAAATTAAAAAGAAGTCACTTTTTTCTAACAACCTAACAAGTGTTCTTACAAATGGTAAGAATTTTAGTAGCATGCCGGGCTGTGAAACTGGCCAGTTTTTTCTACGACTTCAACTCCAAGATCGGCTGAAGATGATCTAGTTCGTATTTCGTAAAATTTTGAAATTTATGAAAGAAATTTTTGGATTGTTGTCTAAAAATGTACAAAATGACTCGAAATTTAAATTCCTTTCAGTGTGACTGTGTTTCTTCACATCGAAGTTTTTTTTTCTGTTTTCATTTTTTAGATAAATAACTTAGCAAAAACTAATGTATTTTTACAGAACAAGTTTTCTGTGATAATGTTTTTTTTTTGAAAAAAAAGCTTTCTAAAGCAAATTATTCGTACTGATCGCTGCAAATATTTTAAAAATATAAAAAAATGTCTCAAAATGAGTCAAAAAATTAGGGAGCAAAAAATATTGTTCCATAAAATTTGAATTTTGAAGAACAACAATTTTTTTTTCATTTAAATTTTTTTTTTAAATATTTGAATAAAGGTGTACTACAAGGTTTTTAATTTTTTTTTAAATATTTGAATAAAGGTGTACTACAAGGTTTTTTTGTAAAAGATAGTCGAATCCAAATTTCGTTTGAATAAATTTTATCATATCATTTAAACGAACAAAAATTAAAATAGGTCAGATAACCACATTTTTGAAAGTTATCTTTGTGTTTTATTATTAAAATTTATCAAAAGTTAGATCCGGCCCGCCACTGCTTCAGAAAAATCAGATATGGCCCGAAGGGCCAAAAGGTTGGGCACCACTGATCTAGTTGTTCCAGTTCCGACTCCGAATCCAGCTTATATAGATTTATTGATTCTGAATGATCGAACTTTACCGACTTTAAAAACAACTTCAATACAAAGTTATTGCAAATTTACTAGCCGTGACTTCTCAGATCTGAGGAATCCAACTCTGTTTCAAAAAATTATTAGGAAACCTTATTATGCAAAGCAGCATCTTGTGACATGAGGAATAACCTTTATGTAGTTCATAATCTAGTCACAATTTAAAAAAAAAAACTAACTTAATCCACCTATGTGGTTGGTGCCTTCCTCACTCTTTTCCAAAAATGGGTGATATGTAATATGATGGGTTTGGACACAAATTTCGTCTAATTTCGTTAAGTTTCGGAATACAAAAAATACACATATTACTCAAGGGCTCATAAGTGGCATCTTAGGTGGTCATAGCTTGAGACAGGGTTGCCAGATCTTCAATGTTTTGGACTCGTTGGAAAGGTCTTTCGATTCACTCCCTGTTCAACTTTTGTTGTGTTTGGTCGTCTTTCGAGCTAGCTTAGCGCGTTTTTGACGGTGTTTTGTTAACTTTCGCCGACGGCCATGGCGGCGGCCGCGACGGTGGAGAGTGAGTGGACGGAGCACAGGGCTGAGAATGGAAGGACGTTCTACTGGAACGCGACCTTGAGGAAAAGTGTGTGGGAGAAACCGGACGGGTTTCAACCCAAGACGCAGGCGGCGACGGGCATGGAGGTGGAAGACTCCGAAGGAGGAGGAGAGGACGGGGGCGAATTTCGTCCCGTGGTCAAGGTTCGCCGCAGGAAGGCTAAGGAGGAGATCAACGTCGGCGATGGCGGCAACGACGGCGATGTGGAGAAACTGCTCAGCAACAACAAGTTCAGCCCGCTAGCGGAGGAGAGCAACAACAACAACAATGCGAACCCAGCAGCAGAAAAAACCATCCCCGTGGTACCAGCAACCGGCAAGTCGGCCGGGGAGAAGAAACAGCCGCCGCTGGTGGTGAAAGAAACGAGCTTCGCCCGCCTTGCGAAGGTGATGTCGTCATGTGATGTCCAGCCGGAACACAAACTGACGCGGTACGGCACCAAAATTACGTGCTTCTCGAGCGACGACTTCGACACGGTGCAAGCTCACCTGAAGAAGAACAAGGTGCAGTTCTACACGCACGGAAAGCGCAGTGCGAGACCGCACCGGGTAGTAATGCGAGGTCTCCCGAACGTGGAACCGGATTACATCAAGGAGCTGCTCAAGACGGAACATCAGCTGGACGTCTTGGCAGTACACGCCATCAGGCGGAAGCAGCAGCTTCCCGCCATCGATGAGACGCCTTTCATCGTGCTCTTCCCCAAGGGGCACACCAGTCTGAAGGAGTTGAGTAGCAAGGTAAAGAAAGTGGGACCAGTCGTCGTCCGGTGGGTGGCCTACCGGAACAAAGAACCGCACGTGACCCAGTGCAAGAACTGCTTGCAGTTCGGTCACGGAACCAGTAACTGCCATCTCAAGCCCAGGTGCAGCAGCTGTGGGGGTGCCCACAACACAGAAACGTGCAAAGCAGAAGAAACGCAAGCGAAGAAATGTGTCAACTGTTCTGGATCCCACGAGGGTCTGGACCGCAGCTGTCCCAAACGTGCGCAGTTCATCCAGTCGAGGCAGCAGGCGTCCATGCCGAAGCCGCCAGCATGGAGGAAGGACAATCAGACTCCGGCAGGAGCCGCGTTCACCGCGGTGGATTTTCCTCCGCTACCTGGAGCGGTACCGGAAGAGAAACATCCTCGTCCCGCAGGAAGAAGTAGCGAAAATACTGGCGCCGGCGCCGGTGCAACCCCGAAGGAGCAACAAGGTGAACGGAAGCTGTACAGCGAGTCGGAGCTGTGGACCATTTACCGGGAATACAGAGTTCGCTTGAGCCAGTGCAAGACACCCGAGGAACAGATTGACGTGATCGCACACTTGCTGACACATGGCACGAGAAAATAATCATCTTATTTACGGTTTTTTATTTTATTATTTATTATTTTTGTACTATTGATCCTCGGTCCTAACCTGGTCACAGTACCTAAAAGGACCTAATAAAAATAAGTTATGAAGAAAAAAAAAAAGGTCTTTCGATTACCTAACCAACGATGTGTCGGTTGATGGATCCGGACATTGTTTACATACATTTAAGTGAGATCCGGCTACAAAAAAAGTACATAAATATCACTAAAGTGGTCAGAACTCGAGACAGGGTTGCCAGATCTTCAATGTTTTAGACTCGTTGGAAAGGTCTTTCGATTACCTAACCAACGATGGGTCGGTTGATGGATCCGGACATTGTTTACATACATTTAAGTGAGATCCGGCTACAAAAAAAGTACATAAATATCACTAAAGTGGTCAGAACTCGAGACAGGGTTGCCAGATCTTCAATGTTTTAGACTCGTTGGAAAGGTCTTTCGATTACCTAACCAACGATGGGTCGGATGATGGATCCGGACATTGTTTACATACATTTAAGTGAGATCCGGCTACAAAAAAAGTACATAAATATCACTAAAGTGGTCAGAACTCGAGACAGGGTTGCCAGATCTTCAATGTTTTAGACTCGTTGGAAAGGTCTTTCGATTACCTAACCAACGATGGGTCGGATGATGGATCCGGACATTGTTTACATACATTTAAGTGAGATCCGGCTACAAAAAAAGTACATAAATATCACTATAGTGGTCAGAACTCGAGACAGGGTTGCCAGATCTTCAATGTTTTAGACTCTTTGGAAAGGTCTTTTGATTACCTAACCAACGATGGGTCGGTTGATGGATCCGGACATTGTTTACATACATTTAAGTGAGATCCGGCTACAAAAAAAGTACATAAATATCACTAAAGTGGTCAGAACTCGAGACAGGGTTGCCAGATCTTCAATGTTTTAGACTCGTTGGAAAGGTCTTTCGATTACCTAACCAACGATGGGTCGGATGATGGATCCGGACATTGTTTACATACATTTAAGTGCGATCTGGCTACAAAAAAGTACATAAATATCACTTAAGTGGTTATAACTCGAGACAGGGTTACCAGATTATCAATGTTTTAGACTCGTTGGAAAGGTTCAATTACCTATTCAACGATGTATAACATGATGATGTTTGGTTCAGTTTACTGCCATTTATTCAACTTCCAAAAATATGCGAAAACACATTTTTATACATAACTTTTGAACTACTTATCGAAACTTCAAACAATTCAATAGCACCGTATGGGACCCTAATCCAAGTCGAATGCACTTGGTTTGGTCAAAATCGGTTCAGCCAGTGTTGAGAAAACTGCGTGACATTATTGGTCACATACACACACACATACACACACACATACACACACACATACACACACACATACACACAGACATTTGTTCAGTTTTCGATTCTGAGTCGATATGTATACATCATGGTGGGTTTTCGAGCTTTGAATAAAAAGTTCAATTTTAGAGCAGGATTATAGCCTTACCTCAGTGAGGAAGGCAAAACAGTTACAATTTCGCAAGCCAAATCACAAATGTATCAATTTTGAATAGTTGCGTCTCGATCAAATTTACGTCTCTACAATGAGATTTATAAAATTCTAAAAAAAAAAAAAAAAAAAAAACCCAAAAACCTATCTAGCGATTCTCCTTACTACAATCAATACCAATTATCAAAAGAGTGACAAACAGGAGGCTCAGCTAGCTTTAGATTCTTTTAGTTTTTGAACCGTTGCCAGCTTGCGCGTCTTCACACTTTTGCACGGTCTTATCAAGCCATGCTGTTGCTGGCACTAGAAATGGCGATTGTCGCTGGTGTTATATTTTTTTGTTGCTGTCTTTTTTAATTAACAGAATCTCTAGTTGATACTAATGCGAACCAGCTTTTGGCATATGCTTATTAATTGATTTAAATTGTCTGGAATGTTATTAATTGACCAGCCTTTAGCAAAACCACTTTTTTTAAACATGCAAAGCATATTAAAAATATCTTGCGTAATATTAGAATATTTCAGTGAGTGTAGGGGAGTTTGGGGTAATATGGACAGTGGGGGTAATTTGGACACCCCTTTAAAAATCACCTTTTCTCCGGATATAAAGTTATAACGGCATTTTAAGTGATAAGGCTAGTATTAGTAATGGCCTAGGAGTATGGACAAACCTAAAAAGTTGGGATATGTTAAGTAGTTTTGGTATAATATGTAAAAGTTTCCAATGGCTGGTTGGCACTGCCTTAAGTTCTAATATTCGAGGGTTCGGAAATAAGGTTTTGCAGGGATTATATGGCAAAAAAGTGAACAATTTTTGTTTAAGGGAGTTGCTTGGACGTTGCCTGAGATATGTAGGGGAGAGTGGGGAGACTTGATCCCCTTTTTTTGTATCGCACATAACTCTGTCAATTTTTCACAAAACTATAAACTTTTTGCATGAATTGAAAGCTTAAACATTCATCTATGTTTGGCTGATAAGGGTATTTCATCAGATAAACTCTTCGAATCATGCCAAGCGTTTTAAAAACATATTTTAAACCGGCATTTTCAAAATGATGGGGGTAATTTGATCCCCTTTTCAACATTTTGAAGAAATCTTAAGCAAAATGTTTTTTATTCATCCAAACTTTTAATTTTCTATAAGTAACAGCAATTTCACATTAAACCTGTACGTTTGTGTTCAAAATTTATCAAGTTTAGCATGCAAAATATTTAAAAACTTAAATTTTTTTTAGACCTAAATTGAGCATGTTTACAAAAGCTGGTAATTTTTGTTTACAAAAGTTTTGAAAAATGGTTCAAACTGCAGTAAGTTATGTACAACTATACTAAAGGAAACTATGTACGAAAACCCAGCCCAATTTTTTAATCTTGAGGCTGATTCCAGTGACTGTAAAAATGTAGGGATCAAGTCTCCCTAAACGCACATTTTTAAACAATTGATTGTAAAAATAGTATGACGATAAATTTAACGTCAAATGCGTAAGGGTTTTGAAGTTGATATGTTTATCAAACAATTGATGCATAAAAAATATTTTTTTGAATAATTTTTGAGTGTTATCTATGCTTATCAAAACAAAGAAAAAAGATCTCTTGGAAGTTTTTTGCAGCACTTTTTAGAAAAATGTGTGTAACTCAATCGAAACATTTTTTAATTTTTTTCTTTTTTTCTAAAATGAGTTTTAGTCAATTTCGCACAACTTTCTAGAACAATGCTAATTGTTTTACCCGCATGCTGACGAGATACAGGCTTGGGATCAAGTGTCCCCGGGGATCAAGTCTCCCCACTCTCCCCTACGTATAAATTTTGTGCATTTTATCCATTTTTATCACCAAAAATTTTTTACAGTTTTTACAGTTTTTACAGAGATTTAGATAAATTTATAGGGATTTAAATTTCAAAACACTCAAAAAGGAATGTGAGCAATAAAAACATTCACAAAACCCCTATTCTTAATTTAGTTTAATTTATTTCAATATTCGAATTGATAAAAATCTGATTACTGCACATTTGGCATTTAACTAGACTCTAATGTTGATTGTTTTTAATTAATTTCTTTGACATTGCTAATTTCTATGCTGGTTTACAATAATATTTAAATTTGAATGGCTACGGAATGAAAAATTGAAAAAAGTATAGTTTCAGGTTAATAAGTTCTATATAAAGATTTGTTTAGATAAATCTAAACGATGCCTTAATAACTAAAAACTATACTTGTACCTAATCCAGAATCAATGTTTAAATCATTTCAGAATGAGTTTTTAAATTATGTATACTACACTGAACTATTTGGTATCTTCCTATTGAATTATAGTTCAATCACAAAATCATTCCACCTTTGATGAAATATTGTTAGCAAAAAAAAAACACTTAAAAATTATAAAGCAATTACAAAACCAGGTTGAAGGATAAAAAACATGCTCAAAAAATCAAATGTTAAATTTATTCTTCAACATATGTCCAAATTACCCCACAAAAGGTGTACATATTACCCCACAAGGTACATCCATATTACCCCACAAGGCATGTCCAAATTACCCCATAAGGCATGACCAAATTACCCCATAGGGGTGTAAATATTACCCCCACACAAAAATGTGGGGGTAATTTGTGTCGTAACTCAGGCCAGATCTTTATTTCTTCTTAAAAACTCGGAAGCGAATCTTCGGTTTGTTTCTGGTCCCACCACCCACCGCATAAAACACAACCGCTCGCTACAGCATTAAACGCCAGACTAAAGAACTGATTCCGAATTCCGATAGCCGAAGGCCAGTCCCGACACAGTCGGTCCTCAAGCGCACAAACACACACACAACTCTCTCAAACCTCAACCACGCCGCGTGTGTTCATTCCGAAGTTCATCAGCCTCACTCTCACGCCACATCCGCAACGATCGTAGTATTCGTTCGTTTCTGCTCTCTCTTTTTCTCTACCAACGTGCGCGTTGCGCACACTTCAATCCACCTTGTCGACGCGCTCCGACTTATACAGGCGCACACGCGGAGCAGGCTCATTACATTGCACACGAGGTTGCTCTCGCTTTGTGTGCATCTTCGTTGTCTAACGGAAATCAAGAAACATTTGAGTTTCAACTCTAATATTTCAAATGGTCACATTTGATTACTTTATAACATTTTGCGCTCTTTTGCGAAATCCTCAAATTCTATCATAATTGCCCGCTCTATCTGCGACAATTTGGACACCCTTTAATTTTTGCGATAAAAATGGGTTTTTCATCCAAATTTATCGAAATGAATGACATTTTTCCATCAAATATGGTCTCTATTATCCTCTGGTGTCATCCACATTCCTTTAAAATATCCATACAGCCCGTGGCACAGCAATTTCCTTAGGGTGTCCAAATTACCCCACACTCCCCTACTCATCCCTCATTTACTAAACCACAAAAGAAATCCGCCAACACAGTAGTTGTCCCGACCCCTCTTCGATTTGCGTGAAACATTGTCTTAAAGGATAACTTTTGCCTCTAAACACGAATCTCCAAGCTCCATTTTTCGATATCTCGTGATGGAGGGGTGGTACGACATTCGAAAATGACGTGTTTTGCCTTCCTCACTGAGGTAAGGCTATAATCCTGCTCTAAAAGTGAAATTTTTATTAAAAGCTCAAAGACCCACCTTCATGTATACATATCGACTCAGAATCAAAAACTAACTTAATCCACCTATGTGGATGATGCCTTCCTCACTTTTTACCAACAATGGGTAATGTGAGTGGTTTGGACACATATTTCAGCTATTTTTTTAGATCCAGAAAAATAAGTACACAGATATAACTTAAGTGGTCATAACTCGAGACAGGGTTGCCAGATCTTCAATGTTGTGGACTCGTTGGAAAGGTCTCTCGATTACCTAACCAACGATGGGTCGGATGATGGATCCGGACATCGTTTACATGCATTTAAGTGAGATACGGCTTCAAAAAAGTACATAAATATCACTTAAGTGGTCATAACTCGAGACATGGTTGCCAGATCTTCAATGTTGTGGACTCGTTGGAAAGGTCTCTCGATTACCTAACCAACGATGGGTCGGATGATGGATCCGGACATCGTTTACATGCATTTAAGTGAGATCTGGCTTCAAAAAAGTACATAAATATCACTTAAGTAGTCATAACTCGAGACAGGGTTGCCAGATCTTCAATGTTGTGGACTCGTTGGAAAGGTCTCTCGATTACCTAACCAACGATGGGTCGGATGATCGATCCGGACATCGTTTACATGCATTTAAGTGAGATCCGGCTTCAAAAAAGTACATAAATATCACATAAGTAGTCATAACTCGAGACAGGGTTGCCAGATCTTCAATGTTGTGGACTCGTTGGAAAGGTCTCTCGATTACCTAACCAACGATGGGTCGGATGATGGATCCGGACATCGTTTACATGCATTTAAGTGAGATCCGGCTTCAAAAAAGTACATAAATATCACTTAAGTAGTCATAACTCGAGACAGGGTTGCCAGATCTTCAATGTTGTGAACTCGTTGGAAAGGTCTCTCGATTACCTAACCAACGATGGGTCGGATGATCGATCCTGACATCGTTTACATGCATTTAAGTGAGATCCGGCTTCAAAAAAGTACATAAATATCACTTAAGTAGTCATAACTCGAGACAGGGTTGCCAGATCTTCAATGTTGTGGACTCGTTGGAAAGGTCTCTCGATTACCTAACCAACGATGGGTCGGATGATGGATCCGGACATCGTTTACATGCATTTAAGTGAGATCCGGATATATGTGAAAACACATTTTTATACATAACTTTTGAACTAGTTATCGAAACTTCAAACAATTCAATAGCGATGTATGGGACCCTAAACCAAGTCAAATGCAACTAGTTTGGTCAAAATCCGTTCAGCCAGTGCTGAGAAAACTCAGTGAGAATTTTGGTCACATACATACATACACACACACATACACACACACATACACACACACATACACACACACAGACATTTGTTCAGTTTTCGATTCTGAGTCGATATGTATACATGAAGGTGGGTCTTTGAGCTTTTAATAAAAAGTTCATTTTTAGAGCAGGATTATAGCCTTGCCTCAGTGAGGAAGGCAAAACTGAACAAATGTCTGTGTGTGTATGTGTGTGTGTATGTATGTATGTGACCAAAATTCTCACTGAGTTTTCTCAGCACTGGCTGAACCGATTTTGATCAAACCAGATGCATTCGACTTGGTTTATGGTCCCATACATCGCTATTGAATTGTTTGAAGTTTCGATAACTAGTTCAAAAGTTATGTATAAAAATGTGTTTTCACATATATCCGGATCTCAATTATATGCATGTAAACGTTGTCCGGATCCATCATCCGACCCATCGTTGGTTAGGTAATCGAGAGACCTTTCCAACGAGTCCACAACATTGAAGATCTGGCAACCCTGTCTCGAGTTATGACCACTTTAGTGATATTTATGTACTTTTTTGAGGCCGGATCTCACTTAAATGTATGTAAACGATGTCCGGATCCATCATCCGACCCATCGTTGGTTAGGTAATCGAGAGACCTTTCCAACGAGTCCACAACATTGAAGATCTGGCAACCCTGTCCCGAGTTATGACCAATTTAGTGATATTTATGTACTTTTTTTTAGGCCGGATCTCACTTAAATGTATGTAAACGATGTCCGGATCCATCATCCGACCCATCGTTGGTTAGGTAATCGAGAGACCTTTCCAACGAGTCCACAACATTGAAGATCTGGCAACCCTGTCTCGAGTTATGACCACTTTAGTGATATTTATGTACTTTTTCAAGGCCGGATCTCACTTAAATGTATGTAAACCATGTCCGGATCCATCATCCAACCCATCGTTGGTTAGGTAATCGAGAGACCTTTCCAACGAGTCCACAACATTGAAGATCTGGCAACCCTGTCTCGAGTTATGACCACTTTAGTGATATTTATGTACTTTTTCAAGGCCGGATCTCACTTAAATGTATGTAAACCATGTCCGGATCCATCATCCGACCCATCGTTGGTTAGGTAATCGAGAGACCTTTCCAACGAGTCCACAACATTGAAGATCTGGCAACCCTGTCCCGAGTTATGACCAATTTAGTGATATTTATGTACTTTTTTTAGGCCGGATCTCACTTAAATGTATGTAAACGATGCCCGGATCCATCATCCGACCCATTGTTGATTAGGTAATCGAGAGACCTTTCCAACGAGTCCACAACATTGAAGATCTGGCAACCCTGTCTCGAGTTATGACCACTTTAGTGATATTTGTGTACTTTTTTGAGGCCGGATCTCACTTAAATGTATGTAAACGATGTCCGGATCCATCATCCAACCCATCGTTGGTTAGGTAATCAAGAGACCTTTTCAATGAATCCACAACATTGAAGATCTGGGAACCCTGTCTCGAGTTATGACCACTTAAGTGATATTCATGTACTTTTTTGAAGCCGGATCTCACTTAAATGTATGTAAACGATGACCGGATCCATCATCCAACCCATCGTTGGTTAGGTAATTGAGAGACCTTTCCAACGAGTCCACAACATTGAAGATCTGGCAACCCTGTCTCGAGTTATGACCACTTTAGTGATATTTATGTACTTTTTCGAGGGCGGATCTCACTTCAACGTATGTAAACGATGTCCGGATCCATCATCCGACCCATCGTTGGTTAGGTAATTGAGAGACCTTTCCAACGAGTCCACAACATTGAAGATCTGGCAACCCTGTCTCGAGTTATGACCACTTTAGTGATATTTATGTACTTTTTTTAAGCCGGATCTCACTTAAATGCATGTAAACGATGTCCGGATCCATCATCCGACCCATCGTTGGTTAGGTAATTGAGAGACCTTTCCAACGAGTCCACAACATTGAAGATCTGGCAACCCTGTCTCGAGTTATGACCACTTTAGTGATATTTATGTACTTTTTCAAGGCCGGATCTCACTTAAATGTATGTAAACCATGTCCGGATCCATCATCCAACCCATCGTTGGTTAGGTAATCAAGAGACCTTTCCAACGAGTCCAACACATTGAAGATCTGGCAACCCTGTCTCGAGTTATGACCACTTTAGTGATATTTATGTACTTTTTTTAAGCCGGATCTCACTTAAATGTATGTAAACGATGTCCGGATCCATCATCCGACCCATCATTGGTTAGGTAATTGAGAGACCTTTCCAACGAGTCCACAACATTGAAGATCTGGCAACCCTGTCTCGAGTTATGACCACTTAAGTTATATTTATGTACTTTTCGGAAGCCGGATCTCACTTAAATATATGTAAACGATGTCTGGATCCAACATCCGACCCATCGTTGGTTAGGTAATTGAAAGACCTTTCCAACGAGTCCAGTATTTTTCTAGATCTAAAAAAATAGCTGAAATATGTGTCCAAACCACGCATATTACCCATTGTTGGTAAAAAGTGAGGAAGGCATCAACCACATAGGTGGATTAAGTTAGTTTTTCAATAATTGCAGCCTGAAATGGTGATGAGATGGAATTTTGGTGTCGAAGGGACCTTTTATTTAAAATTGGACGCCTGAAAACATACTCTTCATCACAAATTAAAAAAAAATGGTTTCTAAAATTCCGTCATTTTTCGTCACTCGACCATAACATTTTTTGGGAAATGTCATTTTATAGGAAATTGAATGTTCTTTTTGAATCTGCAATAACCCAGTATTTTTTTCATTCAGAACAAAATTTTGTGGCGGAGAATAACCTACAAACGATTTATTTTAAAATTAAACGTCACTATCGTGTTCCCCACTCCCAAAATTCCGAGTCGAGAGAATCGTTCCCTCAAAATTTATGGAGGGCTCAGCGCAAAAATCGAGGGAATAATGCTACCAACTCACACCATCATAACAAATGAGTTCATTCGTTGATTGAAACAATAAATCTCCAACAAGTGTCATTCATCGACATCTGACCTATCCTTGGTCACCAAGCTGTGGTGTCCGAGGCAGTTAAGTCATTGGGTTAGTATTCACATTTCTACTTAAAATGCATAGCGTGGAAGGTAAATTATGCAATTGCAAACATTAAAATTAGATATCTCTAGATATTTCAATTTGTCCAACAAGAAACAAAGATGATTCTTATGTAAAATCGTGTGGGGAACACGATGGTGACGCTTAATTTAAACATAAAAATCATGAATATTGAGAGAATTGCATGTAAAGTATTTAACTACATAAAATGCCAGTGGACACTGTAGCTGTCGTGTTTTGCTCAACCATTTTTTGTTTATGAGATAAGGCTATTCGAAAAAAGAGGTTTTTTGAAAAATTATGAAAATCGGGCGATGCAAAAAAATAAGAAGGGGAGGTCCGATTTTGTTCAATTTCGGCATTCTTGCATGATTCAATACTATAACCAGCTCCTCCAAATTTGAGCATGATCTGAAAAAGTCGATTTCGAATTTGTGTACAGTTGGGGAACCCAACATAGAAGTTGGAATTAGCTATATTGAGAATAAAGACTTTTGGTATATATTTTTAGTACCGATCTTTTGATATTTTCAGAACATTTTTAAAGTTTTGTTTCATTTATCTGAAAAAGATCCAAATAAATGGCCTTCAAGATTCATTATCTAGTATTTGCATTGCCAATCTTGACGTTCCTGATGTTTTTGCACTTGATTGCACAGGAATAATATCCCTTGTTTATGAATGAATGACCGAATCACGTAGCCTAGTGGTAACGCTTCCGCCTCGTAAGCGGTAGATCGGGGTTCAAATCCCGTCTTGGACCAACATAACTGGTGATCGTTTCTCTTCTGGATTCGATTGCTAAGTAAAGGGAAGGTAGAGCATCGTCACAAGCTGGACCTTATTAACGACACCTTAGGAAGGCGACCTATGGAATACTAACATTAACCTCAACACAACATGTTAACATTAGTTGAGTTAAAAACTGCTCAAATCCGCTTTGTAAATGCCGGTCCCGATACTCCTCAAGGGTGTTCCCCTCAGGAAGTGGGAAAGATTTACTTTACTTTATGAATGAATAATCTCTGATAAAAGCTAGATAACATCCAAAAAAAAAACAACTTAAGTTGACTCACATGCAGTATAAAGAAGAAATTCGAAACGGAACCATCTCACAACTGTACAAACTGCAAAATGTTACGAACAGTATTCCTCCTGCTTGTGGTGGCGTTGATCCAGCACTCAGTTGCTGGACAGGAACTTCCTGGAAAGCTGGTGAAATCTCGTCGATCGTATGCCACAATGTTTCCTGTAGTCTGTAACCCAACTGGACATTACGTGCAATGTAATTCCTGTTCTTCGTACATGGTTTGTCTGTCGGGGATGCAAACTAGTGGACCTTGTCCAGCAGACAAACCGTTCTGCAATAATAACGCGTGCTCGGCTACTCCGGACTACGGTGCTTGTCCCGTCCCCAGCCTTAATTGTACTGGAAGTGGATATTATCCAGGTAATTGTTGAATTTTTAATGCATGATCGTTAGGGCCTAACTACTTTTGTCTTTCAGATCCCAAAGCATGCCAATTCTACCATTACTGCGATGGAAATGGAGCGAACTCAGACGTTTACGAATGTCCTCGAAACTATGTCTTCAATCCAGTAACCACATTGTGCAGACAAAATGTCGATATTCGATGTGACAGCGTTCAGTGCGATGCAGACAAGATATTGCAGCGCTACGGAAATAGTACCAAATATTTTGTGTTCTGTAGAGATCAGGAAATCCTTATGGCCAAATGTGATGATTTTCATGTATTTACCGGAACGAGTTGTGAATTCGAGTGTGTACATGAAGGCCGTTACCCACATCCAGATCCATCCAAATACTACCAGTGTTACTTTTTCGGAGAAAAGTTGGTATCGCAAGAGATGACATGCCCGTTGAACAAAGTGTATGATGCTTACAGAGGAGTTTGTCTTGCATAAAATGCTTAGTTATGTGAACGCAGTTTGTCTAATTAATAAACGTTGAATATACTACACGTAATCGGATAATATTTTGATTTGTTTGAGGGGACTAAAAAGACACCTTCGAAGCCATACCCGAGCAGACGGAAATAACTTGGGAAGGTCAGTTTTTGATATTGTGAGAAGATCGAAATATGTTATTGGGATGATCGGATTAGTTGTTAAAATAACAAAAATCAATAACAAAGATTTGTTCGAAGAATAACTTAAACTGTTATTATGTTGTTATTGCAATAACAAACCAATAACACAGAAGGAATCATGAAGGAATAACAAGATTTGTTATTTTGTGCGGAGAGGTGGAGCAGCATAATAACAAAAAATGTTATTGAACTGGTATGTCTCCATAACAAAAAAAGTTATTGTTTTGGTTTATTTGTAATTTGCAAATAAACCTGCAGTTGCCATAACTCCTCTGTACTAGTCAGGGCTGCAGAGTTGGGTACCTCCAAGCGACTTTGAATCCATACTTGAAGACAACTCCGACTCTGGATGCAGGATATGACGTCAACGACGACTTCAGCTTTCCAAAAATACCCGACTTCAGAGACTCCGACTCCAAGTAAAAGTTACTGAAAATTTGCTGAATCCGATGCAGTCTCCGAGGTCTCACTCCAGCTCGAACTTCAACGTCAGCTCCGACTTCCTGGCTCTGTGAAAATGATAACAGTTTTTGTTATTCACACTTCAAAAATTCTCAATAAATAAATCAATTCCGTTAGGGAATATAACAAAATAAAAAAAAAAATTAACTCTCAAAAGTTAATTTTATCGGATTAATTTTAGCTTGAAACCCCAATTCATTGTGAAATAAATGACCCCGACGAAATTGGTCAAAATTATTTCATAGTTCTAGCCAATTTTAGTAAAATCCCTTAGGGGGTATATCAAATAATTAAAAAAAATCAACTTTCAAAATTACAACTTTTTAGAATAATTTTAGCTTAAGGACCCCGTTTCATGGCCAAAATAATGACCCTGACGAAATTGGTCAAAATTATCCCATAGTTCTAGCCAATTTTAGCAAAGTCCCTTAGGGGGTATATCAAATAATTAAAAAAATCAATTTTCAAAATTTCAACTTTTCAGAATAAGTTTAGCTTAAGGGCACCATTTCATGGCCAAAATAATGACCCCGACAAAATTAGTCAAAATTATCCCATAGTTCTAGCCAATTTTAGCAAAGTCCCTTAGGGAGTATATCAAATAATTAAAAAAATCAGCTCCCAAAATTTCAACTTTTTAAAATAATTTTAGCTTAAGGACCCCATTTCATGACCAAGATAATGACCCCGACGAAATTAGACAAAATTATCCCATAGTTCTAACCATTTTAAACAAAGTCCTTTAGGGAGTATATCAAATAATTAGAAAAATCAACTTTTAAAATTTAACTTTTTAGAATAATTTTAGCTTAAGGACCCCATTTCATGGCCAAAATAATGACCCAGAAGAAATTGGTCAAAATTATTTCATAGTTCTAGCCAATTTTAGTAAAATCCCTTAGGGGGTATATCAAATAATTAAAAAAATCAACTCTCAAAATTTCAACTTTTTAGAATAATTTTAGCTTAAGGACCCCATTTCATGGCCAAAATAATGACCCTGACGAAATTGGTCAAAACTATCCCATAGTTCTAGCCAATTTTAGCAAAGTCCCTCAGGGGGTATATCAAAAAATTAAAAAAATCAACTTTCAAAATTTCAACTTTTCAGAATAATTTTAGCTTAAGGACCCCATTTCATGGCCAAAATAATGACCCCGACGAAATTGGTCAAAATTATCCCATAGTTCTAACCATTTTAAACAAAGTCCTTTAGGGGGTATATCAAATAATTAGAAAAATCAACTTTTAAAATTTCAAATTTTTAGAATAATTTTAGCTTAAGGACCCCATTTCATGGCCAAAATAATGACCCTGACGAAATTGGTCAAAATTATCCCATAGTTCTAACCATTTTAAACAAAGTCCTTTAGGGGGTATATCAAATAATTAAAAAAATCAACTTTCAAAATTTCAACTTTTCAGAATAATTTTAGCTTAAGGACCCCATTTCATGGCCAAAATAATGACCCCGACGAAATTAGACAAAATTATCCCATAATTCTAACCATTTTAAACAAAGTCCTTTAGGGGGTATATCAAATAATTAGAAAAATCAACTTTTAAAATTTCAACTTTTTAGAATAATTTTAGCTTAAGGACCCCATTTCATGGCCAAAATAATGACCCAGACGAAATTGGTCAAAATTATTTTATAGTTCTATCCAATTTTAGTAAAATCCCTTAGGGGGTATATCAAATAATTAAAAAAATCAACTCTCAAAATTTCAACTTTTTAGAATAATTTTAGCTTAAGGACCCCATTTCATGGCCAAAATAATGACC
This sequence comes from Culex pipiens pallens, assembly GCF_016801865.2. NCBI lineage: Eukaryota > Metazoa > Arthropoda > Insecta > Diptera > Culicidae > Culex > Culex pipiens. Next base: position 168,525,928 of record NC_068938.1, read on the forward strand.
CTGACGAAATTGGTCAAAACTATCCCATAGTTCTAGCCAATTTTAGCAAAGTCCCTCAGGGGGTATATCAAAAAATTAAAAAAATCAACTTTCAAAATTTCAACTTTTCAGAATAATTTTAGCTTAAAGACCCCATTTCATGGCCAAAATAATGACCCTGACGAAATTAGACAAAATTATCCCATAATTCTAACCATTTTAAACAAAGTCCTTTAGGGGGTATATCAAATAATTAGAAAAATCAACTTTTAAAATTTCAACTTTTTAGAATAATTTTAGCTTAAGGACCCCATTTCATGGCCAAAATAATGACCCAGACGAAATTAGACAAAATTATCCCATAATTCTAACCATTTTAAACAAAGTCCTTTAGGGGGTATATCAAATAATTAGAAAAATCAACTTTTAAAATTTCAAATTTTTAGAATAATTTAAGCTTAAGGACCCCATTTCATGGCCAAAATAATGACCCTGACGAAATTGGTCAAAATTATCCCATAGTTCTAACCATTTTAAACAAAGTCCTTTAGGGGGTATATCAAATAATTAAAAAAATCAACTTTCAAAATTTCAACTTTTCAGAATAATTTTAGCTTAAGGACCCCATTTCATGGCCAAAATAATGACCCCGACGAAATTAGACAAAATTATCCCATAATTCTAACCATTTTAAACAAAGTCCTTTAGGGGGTATATCAAATAATTAGAAAAATCAACTTTTAAAATTTCAACTTTTTAGAATAATTTTAGCTTAAGGACCCCATTTCATGGCCAAAATAATGACCCAGACGAAATTGGTCAAAATTATTTTATAGTTCTATCCAATTTTAGTAAAATCCCTTAGGGGGTATATCAAATAATTAAAAAAATCAACTCTCAAAATTTCAACTTTTTAGAATAATTTTAGCTTAAGGACCCCATTTCATGGCCAAAATAATGACCCTGACGAAATTGGTCAAAACTATCCCATAGTTCTAGCCAATTTTAGCAAAGTCCCTCAGGGGGTATATCAAAAAATTAAAAAAATCAACTTTCAAAATTTCAACTTTTCAGAATAATTTTAGCTTAAGGACCCCATTTCATGGCCAAAATAATGACCCTGACGAAATTAGACAAAATTATCCCATAATTCTAACCATTTTAAACAAAGTCCTTTAGGGGGTATATCAAATAATTAGAAAAATCAACTTTTAAAATTTCAACTTTTTAGAATAATTTTAGCTTAAGGACCCCATTTCATGGCCAAAATAATGACCCAGACGAAATTGGTCAAAATTATTTTATAGTTCTATCCAATTTTAGTAAAATCCCTTAGGGGGTATATCAAATAATTAAAAAAATCAACTTTTAAAATTTCTACTTTTTAGAATAATTTTAGCTTAAGGACCCCATTTCATGGCCAAAATAATGACCCTGACGAAATTGGTCAAAATTATCCCATAGTTCTAACCATTTTAAACAAAGTCCTTTAGGGGGTATATCAAATAATTAAAAAAATCAACTTTTAAAATTTCAAATTTTTAGAATAATTTTAGCTTAAGGACCCCATTTCATGGCCAAAATAATGACCCTGACGAAATTGGTCAAAATTATCCCATAGTTCTAACCATTTTAAACAAAGTCCTTTAGGGGGTATATCAAATAATTAGAAAAATCAACTTTTAAAATTTCAACTTTTTAGAATAATTTTAGCTTAAGGACCCCATTTCATGGCCAAAATAATGACCCCGACGAAATTGGTCAAAATTATCCCATAGTTCTAACCATTTTAAACAAAGTCCTTTAGGGGGTATATCAAATAATTAGAAAAATCAACTTTTAAAATTTCAAATTTTTAGAATAATTTAAGCTTAAGGACCCCATTTCATGGCCAAAATAATGACCCTGACGAAATTGGTCAAAATTATCCCATAGTTCTAACCATTTTAAACAAAGTCCTTTAGGGGGTATATCAAATAATTAAAAAAATCAACTTTCAAAATTTCAACTTTTCAGAATAATTTTAGCTTAAGGACCCCATTTCATGGCCAAAATAATGACCCCGACGAAATTAGACAAAATTATCCCATAATTCTAACCATTTTAAACAAAGTCCTTTAGGGGGTATATCAAATAATTAAAAAAATCAACTTTCAAAATTTCAACTTTTCAGAATAATTTTAGCTTAAGGACCCCATTTCATGGCCAAAATAATGACCCTGACGAAATTGGTCAAAATTATCCCATAGTTCTAACCATTTTAAACAAAGTCCTTTAGGGGGTATATCAAATAATTAAAAAAATCAACTTTCAAAATTTCAACTTTTCAGAATAATTTTAGCTTAAGGACCCCATTTCATGGCCAAAATAATGACCCCGACGAAATTAGACAAAATTATCCCATAGTTCTAACCATTTTAAACAAAGTCCTTTAGGGGGTATATCAAATAATTAGAAAAATCAACTTTTAAAATTTCAAATTTTTAGAATAATTTAAGCTTAAGGACCCCATTTCATGGCCAAAATAATGACCCTGACGAAATTGGTCAAAATTATCCCATAGTTCTAACCATTTTAAACAAAGTCCTTTAGGGGGTATATCAAATAATTAAAAAAATCAACTTTTAAAATTTCAAATTTTTAGAATAATTTTAGCTTAAGGACCCCATTTCATGGCCAAAATAATGACCCTGACGAAATTGGTCAAAATTATCCCATAGTTCTAACCATTTTAAACAAAGTCCTTTAGGGGGTATATCAAATAATTAGAAAAATCAACTTTTAAAATTTCAACTTTTTAGAATAATTTTAGCTTAAGGACCCCATTTCATGGCCAAAATAATGACCCCGACGAAATTGGTCAAAATTATCCCATAGTTCTAACCATTTTAAACAAAGTCCTTTAGGGGGTATATCAAATAATTAGAAAAATCAACTTTTAAAATTTCAAATTTTTAGAATAATTTAAGCTTAAGGACCCCATTTCATGGCCAAAATAATGACCCTGACGAAATTGGTCAAAATTATCCCATAGTTCTAACCATTTTAAACAAAGTCCTTTAGGGGGTATATCAAATAATTAAAAAAATCAACTTTCAAAATTTCAACTTTTCAGAATAATTTTAGCTTAAGGACCCCATTTCATGGCCAAAATAATGACCCCGACGAAATTAGACAAAATTATCCCATAATTCTAACCATTTTAAACAAAGTCCTTTAGGGGGTATATCAAATAATTAGAAAAATCAACTTTTAAAATTTCAACTTTTTAGAATAATTTTAGCTTAAGGACCCCATTTCATGGCCAAAATAATGACCCAGACGAAATTGGTCAAAATTATTTTATAGTTCTATCCAATTTTAGTAAAATCCCTTAGGGGGTATATCAAATAATTAAAAAAATCAACTCTCAAAATTTCAACTTTTTAGAATAATTTTAGCTTAAGGACCCCATTTCATGGCCAAAATAATGACCCTGACGAAATTGGTCAAAACTATCCCATAGTTCTAGCCAATTTTAGCAAAGTCCCTCAGGGGGTATATCAAAAAATTAAAAAAATCAACTTTCAAAATTTCAACTTTTCAGAATAATTTTAGCTTAAGGACCCCATTTCATGGCCAAAATAATGACCCCGACGAAATTGGTCAAAATTATCCCATAGTTCTAACCATTTTAAACAAAGTCCTTTAGGGGGTATATCAAATAATTAGAAAAATCAACTTTTAAAATTTCAAATTTTTAGAATAATTTAAGCTTAAGGACCCCATTTCATGGCCAAAATAATGACCCTGACGAAATTGGTCAAAATTATCCCATAGTTCTAACCATTTTAAACAAAGTCCTTTAGGGGGTATATCAAATAATTAAAAAAATCAACTTTCAAAATTTCAACTTTTCAGAATAATTTTAGCTTAAGGACCCCATTTCATGGCCAAAATAATGACCCCGACGAAATTGGTCAAAATTATCCCATAGTTCTAACCATTTTAAACAAAGTCCTTTAGGGGGTATGTCAAATAATTAGAAAAATCAACTTTTAAAATTTCAAATTTTTAGAATAATTTTAGCTTAAGGACCCCATTTCATGGCCAAAATAATGACCCTGACGAAATTGGTCAAAATTATCCCATAGTTCTAACCATTTTAAACAAAGTCCTTTAGGGGGTATATCAAATAATTAGAAAAATCAACTTTTAAAATTTCAACTTTTTAGAATAATTTTAGCTTAAGGACCCCATTTCATGGCCAAAATAATGACCCCGACGAAATTGGTCAAAATTATCCCATAGTTCTAACCATTTTAAACAAAGTCCTTTAGGGGGTATATCAAATAATTAGAAAAATCAACTTTTAAAATTTCAAATTTTTAGAATAATTTAAGCTTAAGGACCCCATTTCATGGCCAAAATAATGACCCTGACGAAATTGGTCAAAATTATCCCATAGTTCTAACCATTTTAAACAAAGTCCTTTAGGGGGTATATCAAATAATTAAAAAAATCAACTTTCAAAATTTCAACTTTTCAGAATAATTTTAGCTTAAGGACCCCATTTCATGGCCAAAATAATGACCCCGACGAAATTAGACAAAATTATCCCATAGTTCTAACCATTTTAAACAAAGTCCTTTAGGGGGTATATCAAATAATTAGAAAAATCAACTTTTAAAATTTCAAATTTTTAGAATAATTTAAGCTTAAGGACCCCATTTCATGGCCAAAATAATGACCCTGACGAAATTGGTCAAAATTATCCCATAGTTCTAACCATTTTAAACAAAGTCCTTTAGGGGGTATATCAAATAATTAAAAAAATCAACTTTTAAAATTTCAAATTTTTAGAATAATTTTAGCTTAAGGACCCCATTTCATGGCCAAAATAATGACCCTGACGAAATTGGTCAAAATTATCCCATAGTTCTAACCATTTTAAACAAAGTCCTTTAGGGGGTATATCAAATAATTAGAAAAATCAACTTTTAAAATTTCAACTTTTTAGAATAATTTTAGCTTAAGGACCCCATTTCATGGCCAAAATAATGACCCCGACGAAATTGGTCAAAATTATCCCATAGTTCTAACCATTTTAAACAAAGTCCTTTAGGGGGTATATCAAATAATTAGAAAAATCAACTTTTAAAATTTCAAATTTTTAGAATAATTTAAGCTTAAGGACCCCATTTCATGGCCAAAATAATGACCCTGACGAAATTGGTCAAAATTATCCCATAGTTCTAACCATTTTAAACAAAGTCCTTTAGGGGGTATATCAAATAATTAAAAAAATCAACTTTCAAAATTTCAACTTTTCAGAATAATTTTAGCTTAAGGACCCCATTTCATGGCCAAAATAATGACCCCGACGAAATTAGACAAAATTATCCCATAATTCTAACCATTTTAAACAAAGTCCTTTAGGGGGTATATCAAATAATTAGAAAAATCAACTTTTAAAATTTCAACTTTTTAGAATAATTTTAGCTTAAGGACCCCATTTCATGGCCAAGATAATGACCCCGACGAAATTAGACAAAATTATCCCATAATTCTAACCATTTTAAACAAAGTCCTTTAGGGGGTATATCAAATAATTAGAAAAATCAACTTTTAAAATTTCAACTTTTTAGAATAATTTTAGCTTAAGGACCCCATTTCATGGCCAAAATAATGACCCAGACGAAATTGGTCAAAATTATTTTATAGTTCTATCCAATTTTAGTAAAATCCCTTAGGGGGTATATCAAATAATTAAAAAAATCAACTCTCAAAATTTCAACTTTTTAGAATAATTTTAGCTTAAGGACCCCATTTCATGGCCAAAATAATGACCCTGACGAAATTGGTCAAAACTATCCCATAGTTCTAGCCAATTTTAGCAAAGTCCCTCAGGGGGTATATCAAAAAATTAAAAAAATCAACTTTCAAAATTTCAACTTTTCAGAATAATTTTAGCTTAAGGACCCCATTTCATGGCCAAAATAATGACCCCGACGAAATTGGTCAAAATTATCCCATAGTTCTAACCATTTTAAACAAAGTCCTTTAGGGGGTATATCAAATAATTAGAAAAATCAACTTTTAAAATTTCAAATTTTTAGAATAATTTAAGCTTAAGGACCCCATTTCATGGCCAAAATAATGACCCTGACGAAATTGGTCAAAATTATCCCATAGTTCTAACCATTTTAAACAAAGTCCTTTAGGGGGTATATCAAATAATTAAAAAAATCAACTTTCAAAATTTCAACATTTCAGAATAATTTTAGCTTAAGGACCCCATTTCATGGCCAAAATAATGACCCCGACGAAATTGGTCAAAATTATCCCATAGTTCTAACCATTTTAAACAAAGTCCTTTAGGGGGTATGTCAAATAATTAGAAAAATCAACTTTTAAAATTTCAAATTTTTAGAATAATTTTAGCTTAAGGACCCCATTTCATGGCCAAAATAATGACCCTGACGAAATTGGTCAAAATTATCCCATAGTTCTAACCATTTTAAACAAAGTCTTTTAGGGGGTATATCAAATAATTAAAAAAATCAACTTTCAAAATTTCAACTTTTCAGAATAATTTTAGCTTAAGGACCCCATTTCATGGCCAAAATAATGACCCCGACGAAATTGGTCATAATTATCCCATATTTCTAGCCAATTTTAGCAAAGTCCCTTAGGGAGTATATCAAATAATTAAAAAAATCAACTTTCAAAATTTCAACTTTTTAGAATAATTTTAGCTTAAGGACCCCATTTCATGGCCAAGATAATGACCCCGACGAAATTAGACAAAATTATCCCATAATTCTAACCATTTTAAACAAAGTCCTTTAGGGGGTATATCAAATAATTAGAAAAATCAACTTTTAAAATTTCAACTTTTTAGAATAATTTTAGCTTAAGGACCCCATTTCATGGCCAAGATAATGACCCCGACGAAATTAGACAAAATTATCCCATAATTCTAACCATTTTAAACAAAGTCCTTTAGGGGGTATATCAAATAATTAGAAAAATCAACTTTTAAAATTTCAACTTTTTAGAATAATTTTAGCTTAAGGACCCCATTTCATGGCCAAAATAATGACCCAGACGAAATTGGTCAAAATTATTTTATAGTTCTATCCAATTTTAGTAAAATCCCTTAGGGGGTATATCAAATAATTAAAAAAATCAACTCTCAAAATTTCAACTTTTTAGAATAATTTTAGCTTAAGGACCCCATTTCATGGCCAAAATAATGACCCCGACGAAATTGGTCAAAATTATCCCATAGTTCTAACCATTTTAAACAAAGTCCTTTAGGGGGTATATCAAATAATTAGAAAAATCAACTTTTAAAATTTCAAATTTTTAGAATAATTTTAGCTTAAGGACCCCATTTCATGGCCAAAATAATGACCCTGACGAAATTGGTCAAAATTATCCCATAGTTCTAACCATTTTAAACAAAGTCTTTTAGGGGGTATATCAAATAATTAAAAAAATCAACTTTCAAAATTTCAACTTTTTAGAATAATTTTAGCTTAAGGACCCCATTTCATGGCCAAAATAATGACCCCGACGAAATAAGACAAAATTATCCCATAATTCTAACCATTTTAAACAAAGTCCTTTAGGGGGTATATCAAATAATTAGAAAAATCAACTTTTAAAATTTCAACTTTTTAGAATAATTTTAGCTTAAGGACCCCATTTCATGGCCAAAATAATGACCCAGACGAAATTGGTCAAAATTATTTTATAGTTCTATCCAATTTTAGTAAAATCCCTTAGGGGGTATATCAAATAATTAAAAAAATCAACTCTCAAAATTTCAACTTTTTAGAATAATTTTAGCTTAAGGACCCCATTTCATGGCCAAAATAATGACCCTGACGAAATTGGTCAAAACTATCCCATAGTTCTAGCCAATTTTAGCAAAGTCCCTCAGGGGGTATATCAAAAAATTAAAAAAATCAACTTTCAAAATTTCAACTTTTCAGAATAATTTTAGCTTAAGGACCCCATTTCATGGCCAAAATAATGACCCCGACGAAATTGGTCAAAATTATCCCATAGTTCTAACCATTTTAAACAAAGTCCTTTAGGGGGTATATCAAATAATTAGAAAAATCAACTTTTAAAATTTCAAATTTTTAGAATAATTTTAGCTTAAGGACCCCATTTCATGGCCAAAATAATGACCCTGACGAAATTGGTCAAAATTATCCCATAGTTCTAACCATTTTAAACAAAGTCCTTTAGGGGGTATATCAAATAATTAGAAAAATCAACTTTTAAAATTTCAAATTTTTAGAATAATTTTAGCTTAAGGACCCCATTTCATGGCCAAAATAATGACCCTGACGAAATTGGTCAAAATTATCCCATAGTTCTAACCATTTTAAACAAAGTCCTTTAGGGGGTATATCAAATAATTAAAAAAATCAACTTTCAAAATTTCAACTTTTCAGAATAATTTTAGCTTAAGGACCCCATTTCATGGCCAAAATAATGACCCCGACGAAATTGGTCAAAATTATCCCATAATTCTAACCATTTTAAACAAAGTCCTTTAGGGGGTATATCAAATAATTAGAAAAATCAACTTTTAAAATTTCAACTTTTTAGAATAATTTTAGCTTAAGGACCCCATTTCATGGCCAAGATAATGACCCCGACGAAATTAGACAAAATTATCCCATAATTCTAACCATTTTAAACAAAGTCCTTTAGGGGGTATATCAAATAATTAGAAAAATCAACTTTTAAAATTTCAACTTTTTAGAATAATTTTAGCTTAAGGACCCCATTTCATGGCCAAAATAATGACCCAGACGAAATTGGTCAAAATTATTTTATAGTTCTATCCAATTTTAGTAAAATCCCTTAGGGGGTATATCAAATAATTAAAAAAATCAACTCTCAAAATTTCAACTTTTTAGAATAATTTTAGCTTAAGGACCCCATTTCATGGCCAAAATAATGACCCTGACGAAATTGGTCAAAACTATCCCATAGTTCTAGCCAATTTTAGCAAAGTCCCTCAGGGGGTATATCAAAAAATTAAAAAAATCAACTTTCAAAATTTCAACTTTTCAGAATAATTTTAGCTTAAGGACCCCATTTCATGGCCAAAATAATGACCCTGACGAAATTAGACAAAATTATCCCATAATTCTAACCATTTTAAACAAAGTCCTTTAGGGGGTATATCAAATAATTAGAAAAATCAACTTTTAAAATTTCAACTTTTTAGAATAATTTTAGCTTAAGGACCCCATTTCATGGCCAAAATAATGACCCAGACGAAATTGGTCAAAATTATTTTATAGTTCTATCCAATTTTAGTAAAATCCCTTAGGGGGTATATCAAATAATTAAAAAAATCAACTTTTAAAATTTCTACTTTTTAGAATAATTTTAGCTTAAGGACCCCATTTCATGGCCAAAATAATGACCCTGACGAAATTGGTCAAAATTATCCCATAGTTCTAACCATTTTAAACAAAGTCCTTTAGGGGGTATATCAAATAATTAGAAAAATCAACTTTTAAAATTTCAAATTTTTAGAATAATTTAAGCTTAAGGACCCCATTTCATGGCCAAAATAATGACCCTGACGAAATTGGTCAAAATTATCCCATAGTTCTAACCATTTTAAACAAAGTCCTTTAGGGGGTATATCAAATAATTAAAAAAATCAACTTTTAAAATTTCAAATTTTTAGAATAATTTTAGCTTAAGGACCCCATTTCATGGCCAAAATAATGACCCTGACGAAATTGGTCAAAATTATCCCATAGTTCTAACCATTTTAAACAAAGTCCTTTAGGGGGTATATCAAATAATTAGAAAAATCAACTTTTAAAATTTCAACTTTTTAGAATAATTTTAGCTTAAGGACCCCATTTCATGGCCAAAATAATGACCCCGACGAAATTGGTCAAAATTATCCCATAGTTCTAACCATTTTAAACAAAGTCCTTTAGGGGGTATATCAAATAATTAGAAAAATCAACTTTTAAAATTTCAAATTTTTAGAATAATTTAAGCTTAAGGACCCCATTTCATGGCCAAAATAATGACCCTGACGAAATTGGTCAAAATTATCCCATAATTCTAACCATTTTAAACAAAGTCCTTTAGGGGGTATATCAAATAATTAGAAAAATCAACTTTTAAAATTTCAACTTTTTAGAATAATTTTAGCTTAAGGACCCCATTTCATGGCCAAAATAATGACCCAGACGAAATTGGTCAAAATTATTTTATAGTTCTATCCAATTTTAGTAAAATCCCTTAGGGGGTATATCAAATAATTAAAAAAATCAACTCTCAAAATTTCAACTTTTTAGAATAATTTTAGCTTAAGGACCCCATTTCATGGCCAAAATAATGACCCCGACGAAATTGGTCAAAATTATCCCATAGTTCTAACCATTTTAAACAAAGTCCTTTAGGGGGTATATCAAATAATTAGAAAAATCAACTTTTAAAATTTCAAATTTTTAGAATAATTTTAGCTTAAGGACCCCATTTCATGGCCAAAATAATGACCCTGACGAAATTGGTCAAAATTATCCCATAGTTCTAACCATTTTAAACAAAGTCTTTTAGGGGGTATATCAAATAATTAAAAAAATCAACTTTCAAAATTTCAACTTTTTAGAATAATTTTAGCTTAAGGACCCCATTTCATGGCCAAAATAATGACCCCGACGAAATAAGACAAAATTATCCCATAATTCTAACCATTTTAAACAAAGTCCTTTAGGGGGTATATCAAATAATTAGAAAAATCAACTTTTAAAATTTCAACTTTTTAGAATAATTTTAGCTTAAGGACCCCATTTCATGGCCAAAATAATGACCCAGACGAAATTGGTCAAAATTATTTTATAGTTCTATCCAATTTTAGTAAAATCCCTTAGGGGGTATATCAAATAATTAAAAAAATCAACTCTCAAAATTTCAACTTTTTAGAATAATTTTAGCTTAAGGACCCCATTTCATGGCCAAAATAATGACCCTGACGAAATTGGTCAAAACTATCCCATAGTTCTAGCCAATTTTAGCAAAGTCCCTCAGGGGGTATATCAAAAAATTAAAAAAATCAACTTTCAAAATTTCAACTTTTCAGAATAATTTTAGCTTAAGGACCCCATTTCATGGCCAAAATAATGACCCCGACGAAATTGGTCAAAATTATCCCATAGTTCTAACCATTTTAAACAAAGTCCTTTAGGGGGTATATCAAATAATTAGAAAAATCAACTTTTAAAATTTCAAATTTTTAGAATAATTTTAGCTTAAGGACCCCATTTCATGGCCAAAATAATGACCCTGACGAAATTGGTCAAAATTATCCCATAGTTCTAACCATTTTAAACAAAGTCCTTTAGGGGGTATATCAAATAATTAGAAAAATCAACTTTTAAAATTTCAAATTTTTAGAATAATTTTAGCTTAAGGACCCCATTTCATGGCCAAAATAATGACCCTGACGAAATTGGTCAAAATTATCCCATAGTTCTAACCATTTTAAACAAAGTCCTTTAGGGGGTATATCAAATAATTAAAAAAATCAACTTTCAAAATTTCAACTTTTCAGAATAATTTTAGCTTAAGGACCCCATTTCATGGCCAAAATAATGACCCCGACGAAATTGGTCAAAATTATCCCATAGTTCTAACCATTTTAAACAAAGTCCTTTAGGGGGTATATCAAATAATTAGAAAAATCAACTTTTAAAATTTCAAATTTTTAGAATAATTTTAGCTTAAGGACCCCATTTCATGGCCAAAATAATGACCCTGACGAAATTGGTCAAAATTATCCCATAGTTCTAACCATTTTAAACAAAGTCTTTTAGGGGGTATATCAAATAATTAAAAAAATCAACTTTCAAAATTTCAACTTTTCAGAATAATTTTAGCTTAAGGACCCCATTTCATGGCCAAAATAATGACCCCGACGAAATTGGTCAAAATTATCCCATAGTTCTAACCATTTTAAACAAAGTCCTTTAGGGGGTATATCAAATAATTAAAAAAATCAACTTTCAAAATTTCAACTTTTCAGAATAATTTTAGCTTAAGGACCCCATTTCATGGCCAAAATAATGACCCCGACGAAATTGGTCAAAATTATCCCATAGTTCTAACCATTTTAAACAAAGTCCTTTAGGGGGTATATCAAATAATTAGAAAAATCAACTTTTAAAATTTCAATTTTTTAGTATAATTTTAGCTTAAGGACCCCATTTCATGGCCAAAATAATGACCCTGACGAAATTGGTCAAAATTATCCCATAGTTCTAACCATTTTAAACAAAGTCCTTTAGGGGGTATATCAAATAATTAGAAAAATCAACTTTTAAAATTTCAAATTTTTAGAATAATTTAAGCTTAAGGACCCCATTTCATGGCCAAAATAATGACCCTGACGAAATTGGTCAAAATTATCCCATAGTTCTAACCATTTTAAACAAAGTCCTTTAGGGGGTATATCAAATAATTAAAAAAATCAACTTTCAAAATTTCAACTTTTCAGAATAATTTTAGCTTAAGGACCCCATTTCATGGCCAAAATAATGACCCCGACGAAATTGGTCAAAACTATCCCATAGTTCTAACCATTTTAAACAAAGTCCTTTAGGGGGTATATCAAATAATTAGAAAAATCAACTTTTAAAATTTCAAATTTTTAGAATAATTTTAGCTTAAGGACCCCATTTCATGGCCAAAATAATGACCCTGACGAAATTGGTCAAAATTATCCCATAGTTCTAACCATTTTAAACAAAGTCCTTTAGGGGGTATATCAAATAATTAAAAAAAATCAACTTTCAAAATTTCAACTTTTCAGAATAATTTTAGCTTAAGGACCCCATTTCATGGCCAAAATAATGACCCCGACGAAATTGGTCAAAATTATCCCATAGTTCTAACCATTTTAAACAAAGTCCTTTAGGGGGTATATCAAATAATTAGAAAAATCAACTTTTAAAATTTCAAATTTTTAGAATAATTTTAGCTTAAGGACCCCATTTCATGGCCAAAATAATGACCCTGACGAAATTGGTCAAAATTATCCCATAGTTCTAACCATTTTAAACAAAGTCCTTTAGGGGGTATATCAAATAATTAGAAAAATCAACTTTTAAAATTTCAACTTTTTAGAATAATTTTAGCTTAAGGACCCCATTTCATGGCCAAAATAATGACCCCGACGAAATTGGTCAAAATTATCCCATAGTTCTAACCATTTTAAACAAAGTCCTTTAGGGGGTATATCAAATAATTAGAAAAATCAACTTTTAAAATTTCAAATTTTTAGAATAATTTTAGCTTAAGGACCCCATTTCATGGCCAAAATAATGACCCTGACGAAATTGGTCAAAATTATCCCATAGTTCTAACCATTTTAAACAAAGTCTTTTAGGGGGTATATCAAATAATTAAAAAAATCAACTTTCAAAATTTCAACTTTTTAGAATAATTTTAGCTTAAGGACCCCATTTCATGGCCAAAATAATGACCCCGACGAAATAAGACAAAATTATCCCATAATTCTAACCATTTTAAACAAAGTCCTTTAGGGGGTATATCAAATAATTAGAAAAATCAACTTTTAAAATTTCAACTTTTTAGAATAATTTTAGCTTAAGGACCCCATTTCATGGCCAAAATAATGACCCAGACGAAATTGGTCAAAATTATTTTATAGTTCTATCCAATTTTAGTAAAATCCCTTAGGGGGTATATCAAATAATTAAAAAAATCAACTCTCAAAATTTCAACTTTTTAGAATAATTTTAGCTTAAGGACCCCATTTCATGGCCAAAATAATGACCCTGACGAAATTGGTCAAAACTATCCCATAGTTCTAGCCAATTTTAGCAAAGTCCCTCAGGGGGTATATCAAAAAATTAAAAAAATCAACTTTCAAAATTTCAACTTTTCAGAATAATTTTAGCTTAAGGACCTCATTTCATGGCCAAAATAATGACCCCGACGAAATTGGTCAAAATTATCCCATAGTTCTAACCATTTTAAACAAAGTCCTTTAGGGGGTATATCAAATAATTAGAAAAATCAACTTTTAAAATTTCAAATTTTTAGAATAATTTTAGCTTAAGGACCCCATTTCATGGCCAAAATAATGACCCTGACGAAATTGGTCAAAATTATCCCATAGTTCTAACCATTTTAAACAAAGTCCTTTAGGGGGTATATCAAATAATTAAAAAAATCAACTTTCAAAATTTCAACTTTTCAGAATAATTTTAGCTTAAGGACCCCATTTCATGGCCAAAATAATGACCCCGACGAAATTGGTCATAATTATCCCATATTTCTAGCCAATTTTAGCAAAGTCCCTTAGGGAGTATATCAAATAATTAAAAAAATCAGCTTCCAAAATTTCAACTTTTTAAAATAATTTTAGCTTAAGGACCCCATTTCATGGCCAAGATAATGACCCCGACGAAATTAGACAAAATTATCCCAAAGATCTAAACATATTTAACAAAAGAAAAAAAGGTGCAGGTGGTTATGTTACACATGACCAGTATGACAAAGAACTTTGCTAGATGATTGTTGAAATTTTCGATTAGAACGTCCGATCCAAATTCCCTTATAATTACACAAGACAACTCTTTTGTGGTCTATTTCGTGGCTCTGAAACAGGCTGTTTGATTTGTAAAGTTTTAAGACATAATATCAACGTCCTATCGAACTAAGGGGATGAAAATTGCAAGTGGAGCTGAACTGCCCAATTCAGGGCTTTAATTGATTACGAAATAGTTATTCTAAATTTCCAGAAACAGATTTCAGAAGTACACTTCGGAGTATGGCCACTACTGCCGAAATTTCAAATTTCATGTCCAGTATCAAAATCCATAAAGTTTAATACCCATATTGCAACAACTCTTATGATTCGGCAAATGTCCCCCCATTGGAACATCCCCGGGGCCCTCCGGATTGTGGCCACTACTGCTGAAATATCAAATTTCATGTCCAGTATCAAAATCCATAAAGTTTGATACCCATATTGTACCAACTCTTATAGTTCGGCAAATGTCCCTCCATCGGAATATCCCCGGGGCCTCCGGCCACTCCAGGTGGTGGCCACTACTGCAAAAATGTCAAATTTCATGTCCAGTATCAAAAACCCTACAGTTTGATACCCATATTGCCCCAACTCTTATGGTTCGGCAAATGTCCCCCCATCGGAACATCCCCGGGGCCTCCGGCCACTCCAGGTGGTGGCCACTACTGCCGAAATGTCAAATTTCATGTCCAATATCAAAAACCCTAAAGTTTGATACCCATATTGCCCCAACTCTTATGGTTCAGCAAATGTCCCTCCATCGGAACATCCGCGGGGCCCTCCGGATTGTGGCCACTACTGCTGAAATATCAAATTTCATGTCCAGTATCAAAATCCATAAAGTTTGATACCCATATTGTACCAACTCTTATGGTTCGGCAAATGTCCCTCCATCGGAATATCCCCGGGGCCTCCGGCCACTCCAGGTGGTGGCCACTACTGCAAAAATGTCAAATTTCATGTCCAGTATCAAAAACCCTACAGTTTGATACCCATATTGCCCCAACTGTTATGGTTCGGCAAATGTCCCCCCATCGGAACATCCCCGGGGCCTCCGGCCACTCCAGGTGGTGGCCACTACTGCCGAAATGTCAAATTTCATGTCCAATATCAAAAACCCTAAAGTTTGATACCCATATTGCCCCAACTCTTATGGTTCAGCAAATGTCCCCCCATCGGAACATCCGCGGGGCCCTCCGGATTGTGGCCACTACTGCTGAAATGTCAAATTTCATGTTCAGTATCAAAATATTGCCCCAACTCTTATGGTTCGGCAAATGTCCCCCCTTCGGAACATCCCCGGGGCCTCCGGCCACTCCGGATTGTGGCCACTACTGCCGAAATGTCAAATTTCATGTCCAGTATCAAAAACCCTAAAGTTTGATACCCATATTGCCCCAACTCTTATGGTTCGGGAAAAGTCCCCCTATCGGAACACCCGCCGGGGACTCCGGCCACTCCAAGTGGTGGCCAATTCCAATTCCCGCTCATGCCGGCTGGCATGTCTTGGCGTGTCCATGCCTCCAGGCTATCTGCTCCCGGGCCTCCACAGGCCGTCTGCAAACGGGCCACCAGGCCACCAGGCCATCTGCTCCTGATGTGTTCTCGTCGACGGCCAGCAACAGACTGAATTTTCGGGACCGACCGAGCCGAGTTTTGTTAATTTAGATCGGGGACGTATGCCCCGCCTTTTTGCACCCATTCTCCTACATCTCCTTATTCGCTTTTTGCCGCGTCGACGATCCGAAAATTATGAGGTAGAGTGGGGGTGATTTTAGATACATCAATCTCACGTCTCTCGATTGACTGATTGGGAAACGTTCGTTCATCCAACCAGCGTGCACCAAAAAGAGGGGAAATTTGCCGAGAGGGGAATTCGTCACGTAACGTTTTCGCTTCGCGAAAATTTTGGATTGACACCACGTATAGAAACCTTAGGACAAAGTTCTTTGTCAAAATAATAACAGATTGTGTTATGGACACTTAGAAACTTTTCCATTTGTGCGATTTATGGTAATTTTATTCCTAAGTCAGTATACCGAACGAATAACAAATTTTGTTATAAGGAGATTTTTTGAAATGTATAACATTTCCTCTTATTAGCGTGTTATTAAACATTTTCAATATAATATCACTTCAATACCAAATTTTGTTATTTTATCAGGAACTGTTATTATTTGTTCTTCTTTATGTTGAACTTCAGGATAAAATAATAACACTTTTTGTTATTTTAACAGGATTTGTTATTGAAATATTATTGATTTTGTTATTACCGTCTGCCCGGGTAGTGTGTGCCGGTGCAAAATTTGGTTTAGGAGATATGAATTTTTGAAAAAATAGTGTCTTTTGGAAAATATCGAAAACCTTGACAAAGAAATATTTAAAATCATTTCTCAAAGCAAGTTTAAGTTATAGTTTCTTTTAGCTGTTTATTTTCGGTTTCTTTTCGTTTTTTTTTGCTTTTGAACAATTCTATTCCAAAACCGGAAATGGATTATATTTGTATTTTTAATTTGGCTCAAACTTTGTTGGGGCCTTCCCTTTAACCAAAGAAGCTATTTTGTGTCCAATTTTGACAATTAAAAAATTATACATTTGTGAAATTTTCCGATCTTTTCGAACACAATATTTCCTTTTTTTAAATCAAGACTAACATTTCAAAAGGGGGTAACATTGAATGTTTGTCCCTTTTGAAATGTTAGTCTTGGTCCATGAAAGATGTAAAATAGTAGTTTATGCAACAAGTTGCAAAAAGAGGATTTTTTCAGCACGAGTCGTACATTTATCTAACGAGGTTCACCGAGTTGGATAAATACGAAGAGTGCTGAAAAAAACAAGTTTTGCAACGAGTTCCATACAACATTTTTTGCAATTTCGAAAAACACCCATTGAGTGAAATTTTAAGTCGAATTTTCATGTATTTTGTCAATAAATCGTTTAAATCAAAAAAATGTTGAAAAGTGTTACTTTTCGAAACAAGTTCAACTTTTTAGCACCCATTTCAGTGCTGAAAAGTAGAACTTTTCAGCATTTATTTTGAAAAGTGTTGCTATTCGATTCTGTTGTTTTTGGTACAGAAGAGTAGGCTATTTCGTCGTTCAAGAATGACAGGAAAAGTAAGTAGTTTCACGACGGAATTGCAAAAATATAGTTTTTAACATTGAAAATCGGAACATTAGTTGCTGAGATATCGGCACCATAAAATGGAGGGTTGTTTGGATGAGACTTAGAAAACTTCAATTTTCCAGTTTCTTTTTCTTTAAGCCGCTGTATCTCATCAACCCGAGGTCCAATCTTCAATATCTCTTAGACAATTTTATAGCAAATTTTCTGAACTTTTCAAAAAAAAAAATATTTTTAGAAATGGTCACTGATGGTCACTAATTTTAAAAATCGAAAAACTGCAAATATTTCGCTGAAATCAAACTTTCTGTGGTAATATCTTGTAAACGGGGCTCTATATCACGAAATCTGTAAAGAACTTTTCGATTGCAATTCAATGTACATAAAAAATATGTCATTTATATTATTTTGCATGTAATTTTAATTTTTCAAAAAAAACTAACTTAATACACCTATAAGGTTGATGCCTTCCTCACTGCTTCCTAAGAATTAGTCTAGAAATATTTTTCATCTGAATTATCAATTTTTTGGAAAAATCATAACTATCATAACTTAAACTGGGTTACCAGGTTCGGACTCGTTTGGAAGGCCTTTCGATTGGCATTCAAACAAAAAATCGGTTGATGGATCCGGAAAATTTTTACAAACAAATAAGGGAGATCCAGCTTTAAAAAAAGTACATAAATATCAATTAAGTGGTCATAACTTGAAAAAGGATTGCCAGATCATCAATGTTTTGGACTCGTTGAAACAGTCTTGATTACCTATTCAACGATGGGTCGGATGATGGATCCGGATATAGTTTACATACATTTATGTGAGATCCGGCCGTAAAAAAAAATATAAATATCACTTAAGTTGTCGTAACTTGAGACAGGGTTGTCAGATCTTCAATATTTTAGACTCGTTGGAAAAGTCATTCAATAACCTAACTAACGATGGGTCGGATGATAGATCTGTACATAGTTTACATGCATTTAAGTGAGATCCGGCTTCAAAAAAGTACATAAATTTCTCTTAAGTGGTCATAACTAGAGACAGGGTTGCCAGTTCTTTAATGTTTGGACTCTTTGGAATGGTATTTTGTATACCTTACCTATCCAACGATGTGTAATATGATGGTATTTGAATCAATTTCTAGACAATTTTTCTAACATCCGGATATATTAGAAAACACATTTTTATACATAACTTTTGAACTACTTATCAAAACTTCAATTTGTATAAAATTCGATATATTGGACTCTAAACCAGGTCGAATGCAACAGATTTGAGTCAAATCCCTCAGCCGCAGAATTTTTGACCATATTTCTCAATGGCGTAAAAGCTGCGGGTTTTTGTCCCCTAAAACATATCAAAAATTCTCGAAAGTCAAAAAATGCATATTTTTGAAAATTTAGTATTTGTAAAAAAAAAGTTAAGGCTGGTACAAATTTTATTTAAAGATTTTGTTTCAATGAAAATTTAAGTGCAATCAGCTGAAATCTATTTAAAATGTATTCTCCTGCGTTTAGAGTATTTGTTTGGGTTGATTTAAAAATCTATTGAATTAAAAAAATCATTCATTCACATTCATGGAACATTAAAAATTGGGCAATTAGTTCAAAGAATTCGAATCGGTAAAAAAAAATTTTCTAAGTGCCTTCTAAGAACCTTAATTTTCGATTATCCAAACGGTAACCATTTTGATGGTGACAAGAAAATGTGTGTTAGGCCACGAGCTTGTTATTTGAATTTGTGGAACATTTTATAGTGAAATAAAAGATGTGTGATAAGTTTAATTTTTTGCAGTAAATTAATTTATTGTAGTGAAGTCCAATTGACTTCCAATCGACCCAATCATCATCATGTAGAATAAATAAACAACCCCAAACTTTTCATATATTTTTTTCGCTGACAAAAAGGTGTGAATTATCTCAGTATATTGTCATAGCTGAGCACTGACCATTGTAGCGCGAAATGAACTCCTCTCAACGGCACTTTTTCGCAAGATTTTACCGTTCGCTAAATATTGGGAATTCTAATAAACTTATTTATATAAAGTCGGTAGCGCGAAGCCACAGATTCTCACAGTCCAAACTCGACCACCATGACTACCGGTGACAAGTTGGTGATCGTGATTGTTTTTTCGCTGGTAGGATCAGCAATTTGATCGTGTGTTTTCGACATGAGTTGACACTTTTCTTTGAACAGGTTTTGGCAGCAGCTCAAAGGAGCGTCTACCTGAATGGAGTTCGCGAGGTGATTGGAGGTTGGAGTAGGCCGTCGACTGCCCTAGCGGATCCGGGCATTGAACGGGAGACCTGCGATGGTACGAACAAGCTGACCGTCTGCAACAACTGTACCCACATTACGGTTTGCGTGGGCAGTCGAACCCCGCGGCAGTGTCCGGGAACGCATCCGTACTGTAACTCGTTGGAGGGAGGAGATGGATGCTTGGCGGTTCCGGATACGAATTTCAATGATTGCGCCTTGTCACAGGTTGGACTTCGCTGTACTTCGGTTGGGGTGTTTCCGGACCCGTGGAGGTGCGATCGGTATCATCACTGTATGACGGACTCTGGGACGTCCGATGTTTACACCTGTCCGCAGGGGTACGTGTTCAACCTGGATACGGCGCACTGTGTTCAGAGGGTTAATGGCAGTTGTTCGACGGTGGTGTGTAGTAGAAAGAGTGTATTGATTCCGTACGGGGATAGCAAGCAGTTCTACGCGTACTGTGACTATACCGCAGATCGGAACAATCCGACGATCTTGATGTTCAAGTGTCCCATAGGAGCGCTGTTCAATGGAGTCAACTGTGAATTCCAGTGTCCCAGTGAGGGAAAGTTCCCTAATAGTAGTAATCCTACTCTGTACTACGAGTGTTACCGGGTGGGCAAGAACCGCCGACTTGCAAGTCGACTGATCAAGTGTAGTAACGGAAGTTGGTTCAATGGTAAGACGTTACGCTGTGAATCCGGAGTTACAGAAGCTAACACAACTATTGAGATTCAAGGATCATAGCTCTTTATTGAATAAAAAACCCAAAAAACCTTACAAAATCTTACAAAACCCTCTTGAAGACACACCTTTGCGCCTTCTCGTCAAACTCCCACCAGGTGGGACAATACAGCATCCGAATCGATAGCGACCTCGCTCCGTACATGCGCCAGCAGTGAAAGTATGTGTTCGGTTCCAGTGGATTCGTGAAGAATCCCTCCTTTGAGCACGTGAATGGACATGATCCAGCAGCATCGCTGTTGACCACCGCCGCCGGGCATCGGTAAACGGTAATCGTACCCAGCGAGCAAACTCCATAGTACTGCCCCGTAGTGTCGTACTCCTGAAATACCTTTAGCGGGTCACACCGGATCGTGAGGCAGTCGGATGGTGAGTTGAGCGTCTTGCATTGCTGGGACGAAAAGTCAAAAGCGGACCCTTCAGAACATCGCACAGTGTGCGATTGATCGCCCTTCGCGAAACAGTAGTGATAGGCGTTGCAGTCACGTGGATCCGGGAAGAGTCCGGGACCGGTACACTTCATGGCGGGAACGGGTTTGATTGTGGTAGGAGGTTCCGTTGATTCGGTAATCTCCAATTGAGTTGTAGTTTCAACCACTGTCGAAGTCTCCGTCGACAACTCCACTGTTGTCGACTCCGTTGTCACAACTTCCGTTGTGCCTTCGGTCGTGCGTTCACATCCGGCCGTAGGCGTTTCGTTGCACGTGGCAAATCCGTCGTCTCCGTCGACGCAGTAAGGGGTGCCCTCGGTGCAGAACATATCCAGCGAGCCAGTTGGCATGCACAGCGTCATCGAGTTGCAGCTGTTGCAGATCATGCTCCACTCAGCGCTGCCGCCGCCACAGAGGGGGTCAGCCAGATCGTTGGTCGATTCTTGAAGGGTTTGGGGGACCGAAAGGGTCAGAAGGAGTAGGATTAACACGCGATTAACCATAGTTTCTGATTCGGATAGTGGTTGAGTCGTGACTAGTCAGCAGTTCCTCCAAAATTTGTAGAAGACGTTAAGAAGACTTAAAAACAGCTAATCTTATCTTGAGTGCCCATCATGTTACCAAGGTCTTGTTTGAACTGTAATTTACTCATCCAGGTATCTTTCTGCGCCTTCTTTCGGAGGAGATTTTTGTGAATGCTTTGACACTTTGGACCTGGGTGCTGAAAAGACAGAATGCGTAACGTGATTTTCGAAAGCTCCCCACTAATACAACAGCACTACAGCTGTAAACATAAACAAAGTAGAAGGCTATGTTCAAGCTCAAGCGTGACATATTTTTTGCTGCTGAAGTGAATTGTTTTGAAACATTTTGGATCTGTTGATATTGATGTTTTCGATGAAAAATTAAGTGCATCCCACTTTTTTCTTCGTATACTAAACGATGGGCGGCCAAAAGAGGCCTTTTTTGTTTTCCACGTGATGAAAAATTGTGTCGAAAGTGGGTGGAATTTCGTGAACCAGAAGAGCAACCGAATGGAAGTTCCGAGATTATGTATCTTTGATGTGCAGTGATAATATCGGAGTAAGATTATCCAATATTATTTGGCAGGTACCATTCAAAGTTATTGTTCATTCGTCGCTAACATTTCAAAAAGCGTAATAAACATAGGTTTTGCGTGAGACATAGTGATTTTGAAATGTTAGCAACGAATCATACCAATCTCGATTTCAACTCTCTGCTTAAGATGTTTTGACTTCGAATACTTTAATAGCTCGACGCCATCGACTTTTTTTTATTCCTGACAAAATAAATTATAGATCGATCACAACACTTGCCTCTTCTTGGTATTATTTTGCGAACAGTAAATTGGTTCCGCTTTGACAGTTCTAAATTGAGGCCGCTTTGCGGACAACTATTCTGCACCCAGCTTTGGACATCTCAAAAACTTTATCACACTGCTATGGAGATTTTTTTTTCGTGATAAATTATCATCATATTTTAATTTGATAACAAGGTTAACTCAATTGGTCTTTCGTAAACTACGTGAATATTTTTGGAAGAGTAAAAATTCGGCAGAAAAAATCTATGATTTAAACCCATTGCAGCGACCTCAAATTTAAATCATTAAATTTGTCCATTTTTCGAACCTCACCACAGTTCTGACCATGCGCGCTTACGCAAGCATAAATAATTTTACCCGTCGACTCGCGTTGCGCGACAAATAATTAAGCTTATGTACAGGTGTGGATCATGAATCATCCTCACCTGAAAAGCCCTTTATTAAATTTCGCCAATTGTTAGGCAATCAAAAAAATGGTTAAGCTTTCAATTATGAATGTGCGATGTTTTTCCACAGGGGAAATTGAGGGTGTGGCTTAACCAAATTCATTGGCATGTTCGTTCAATGGAGAATTCGACCTTCTCATTATTGACCAACATTTTTGAAAATGTTTTAGGAACATAATTTTGATATTCCAAACATAATTTAAAGTTTCACGACAATGGTTCGAACCCATGATTGCGATTTTGAGGTGTACTCACTACACCATACGGAAAGTCATGAAGAATTGCAGAGGTCTGCATAATTTAATTCATGAGGTTCATCGATGCTTCTCATCGAAACGGACCACTTTTAGTAGAACAAAATTTAGTAGAGTTTTCGGGGACTGACTATAAAAACCCCAAAATTCTTGAGGAGGGCAATTAGTTCCAGTTAGTTCCAGTTAGTTCCAGTCAGTTCCAGCCAGTTCAAGCCCAGTCCAGTTCCAGATCCTGAAGAAGCCCCAGACCAGCCGGACCCGCCATCAGCCACCAGTAGCAGAGGCCCCAGTCCAGCCGGACTTAGCGGTGGAGGCCGCAGTCCGCCGGGACTTAGCCGCTGTGAAGAGTCCGCCGGGACTTAGCCGCTGTGAAGAGTCCGCCGGGACTTAGCCGCCGTGAAGAGTCCACCCGGGACTTAGGAGTTCGGGTCTGGCATGGCTCGGCGAAGAGGTCTGGAGGACAAGTCTGGCTTCAACGTAGAGAATTGGCTCGACGAAGGTCTTAATGAAATTAGCAACAAATAGTTGAGTGATATGATCGTGCGCGTAAAAGTTGAGAGTGTTACCGCAAAAATGTAATCTTTAAAAAGTGTAATATACAAATAAGTGAAGTTTACTGATCTGTTTTGACTCTACAAGTAAATATCACAAAAATCCTGAAAGCCTAAACCGCTCGGGCCGTTCAGGTGGTGACTAGCGGAAAGCAACGCTGTGTGTGTTTGGACACGCCATTTTGATTGGACAAAACCGAGAGTTGAAAATGTGACTATGTGTGAAAATTAATGAACAAAATGATTTCGCGAAGTAACAAACAGTTAAAATAGTGTAAAAATAAAAAAACGTTAAATTGAAGAAAATGTTATGTGAGGAGTTCTAAGATGGAAGCAAATGTGCAGCATTACGAGATGGAACCAAAACGGGCTCGACCAATGGCAGAAGCATCGAAAATTTCAAAACCGGCCAACGATGGACAGCATTAGGGATTCAACAATGACGAGATCATCTGGACCAACTGGAGACGAAAATCAGCCACATCGGACACCCAAGAAGACGACCATGGAAATCTGGCAGTTTAGGGTGAGTAAACAAAAGTTATACCGAAATTTGATGTAAATAGTTAAAAACACGCTTAAAAGGGTGCACAGCAACCAAGGAAGTTGTTGTCTTCTTATGCCAAAATTGACAAACTTACGGACCTGCACAAATCTGATTGTAAAAACAGGCAAATTTTGTTGTAAATCACTTAGTAGACAGTACTTTAGGGGATGAATAAAACATTATATCGATAGTTCCCGTAGTTTCGAAAAAAATAAAATATCTGTAACAAAAATCTTGGTGCAAAAGCTCTTGTTGATGTGCACCGTTAAAGATGGCGAATTTGGAGATGACGGATTTAATCCAGCTTATTCCAGAATTTGATGGGTCATTAGACTCACTGGAGCAATTTTTAATATTAATAGATTATTATGCTGATCAAATTCCTGAAGGCGAAGATCAGAGTAAATTTTTAAATATTGTTTTTATGAAACTAAAATTTAAAGCAGCAGCACGTATTAACCGAATTTATGCAAGCACTTGGGAAGAAACCAAGGCAAATTTAATTAGAGAGTTTGGTATCAAAACTACTTTTGGTAGTATAATTGAACAAATTGAAACTCTGAAACAAGGACGTGATGAATCTTTTAAATCATATGCAGGAAGAGTTCTTGACATAATATACGAAATCATAAAAATTGATCAAAGTTACAACGATAATTCATTTACAGCTTATTGCTTAAAAAGCCACTTTATAGTTGGAATTATAAATAATGAAATCAAAGCAATTGCCACTAATAACCGTCATATGAAGTTGGAAAATTTGCTAGAATTTTTAGAAAATGAACGAATTGACAGAGAGTCTTTAAGAACTCTCGAACAAAGATTGCTTGCTAGTACTGAAAATTCAAACCTTAATTTTGACAGAAAATTCAGAAATTTCAGGTACAATAAAAATACAAATTTTTATCAAAGAAATAATTATCAAGCTAACAAATTTTATGAATGTTATAAAACGAATACTGCAAAGAGCACTTTAAAACGAACTTATACAAATAGTCGACGCAATAAAAATCAAATTCCAAATAATTTTAAAATGCAATTTAACGAATACATTCCACCACATGAAACATTAAAAATCAATTTCAATAATGATTCAATATTTTATGCAAATATTGCTACCTTGGCAAGGCCAACAAAATTTCACAAATTCATAATTGACTCCGCATCATGTAACAATTTTGTAAGATGGGATGTGGTTAGTAATATGCGTTTAACTAACATTGATTTCAACGATAGAATTTCCATTAGAGGGGTTCATGGAATAGCAGAAGATACAGTAGGATCTGTAAATATGATTTTATTGATAGGAAATTCAAAATACGAGGAAAAGTTCTACATTTTGAAGCATTTCGCTGATGATGCAATTCTTGGAGCACATTTTCTAAAGAAATACACCTTATATATTAGTCAAAGTTTCGACAACATAGTTTTACGAACGCCTGACACAAATAATATGCAATATAATAATCATGAAATGACCAATTTATTTAGAATCAATGACATTGAAAATATAAACAAAGTAAATATGACAGGTATTGGAGCAAATACTTATGACAATTTTAATACAAATTACGATGAAAATAATGAAAATAATTATGATTATGACAATGGCTGCAATGGCAGAATTCAACCAAGCATTGAAGAGTATTATGACAATCAAATTGAAATTGATGATGATAACCAAGATTACCCAAAAGAGATGAATTTAGAAAACGATCGGGATTATGATGTGATTGAAAACATGAAGCATGAGAAACTTACAGGCAACGAAAGAATGAGAAAAATTTATGAATTGGTTAAAACAGACCACTTGAAAGGTGATATCAATCAAGAAATTAAAAATATTTTGAATGATTTTAATGAAATATTTTATTTAGAGGGTGACGAGTTGACTTATACCAATTTAACCATGCACGATATAGAGACAACAACTGAAATTCCAATTAATAAAAGACAATATAGATTTCCTGAAGCTACCAAGAAACACGTAGAAGAACAAGTGGAAGAAATGCTAAAATTAGGGATAATACGCCCAAGTAAAAGTCCGTGGAATGCACCGGTATTATGCATCCCAAAGAAAGACTTAGACGCCGAAGGCAACAAACGCTACAGAATTGTAGTGGATTTTCGAGACCTAAATACAATTACTAAACCATTTGTGTATCCTATACCGCTTATTAGCGAAATTTTGGACAGTATTGGAGAAGCTCGATATTTCTCAACCATTGACTTGAAATCAGGATTTTATCAAATCCCAATTAACCCGAAGGATGCTGCGAAAACCGCTTTTTCAACATTTCTAGGACATTATGAATTTTTAAGAATGCCAATGGGACTGAAAAATAGTCCATCAACATTTCAAAAATTTACATTCACACTCATTTATGAAATACAACCAGTTAATGCGTTTGTATACTTGGATGATATTATTATATTCGGTAGAACTATCGAAGAACACAATGAAAATTTATATAAAGTTTTGAATGCATTACATGAACATAATTTAAAAGTTGAACCATCAAAATGTAAAATTTTACACAAAGAAGTCAGATATTTGGGTCATATTATTAATGAAGAAGGTATTCGACCAACTAGTGAAAATATTGATACAATCAAAAACATGAAAAGGCCGCAGACGATTAAAAATGTGAGATCATTTTTGGGAACTGTTAATTTTTATGGAAAATTTATTCCAAACATTGCAGATAAACGTAAGCCACTTAATGCATTATTAAAGAAAAATGTGAAATTTATTTGGACAGAAGAATGTGAAAATGCTTTTGAAGAATTAAAAAACTATTTAATTTCAGAACCAGTTTTAGTTAGACCGAACTACAATGACAAATTTGTTTTGACAACTGATGCTAGCGATTATGCTATCGGAGCAGTTCTTACTAATGAGAAGTCAAATGATCACCCCATCGCTTACGCAAGTCGTGCGCTTATCGGGGCTGAAAGAAACTATTTTACTATTGAGAAGGAACTACTTGCTATTGTTTGGGCAGTAGACCACTTCAAACATTTTATTTATAACCAAGATTTTATCGTTTACACAGATCATAGGCCGTTGGTAGCTCTATGGCATTTGAAGGAAACTTCACCAACGTTGACAAAGCTTCGTTTGAAAATCCAAGGCATTGGATGTGAAATTCGTTACAAGCAAGGAAAGGAAAATGTGGTTGCAGATTTTCTCTCACGTTTATATAATGATGAAGATCATGCAGATGATAAACAAGCATCAAAATTAGTAGCAATTACAACTCGTCAACAAGCAAAACAAAATAGACAAAATATGTCAGATAATCAAAACTCTACAAATACTCCAAACAGACAGAATTCATCTAGAAACAATACTAATTGGAATAATAATATGAATGGACTTCAACAAATTGACATAAATTTAGATAATGACGATGATAGCAACGATAAAACATTTACCTACAAGGATTTCCAAGATACAGATATCGATTTTACCGTTTTAAAATTTTCTAAAAATATTATACCATTTGAACAAGCCGAAGCTACATTTATGATATTAAACAGTGTTACGGTACACAAAGAATTGAGTAAATACATTGACCTTCCACATGGTATTAAGGATTACACCAATGAAAATATATTTGTATTCCCGCAAAAGAAAATTTGGGGTTTAATTTTGAATGGAACATATCGTTCAGCAGTTAAAAATGAAGAATTTTTCGATGGTTTATTTAAAAGCTTTAAAGATTATCCTGATTTTGCTAAAGATGCATCAGTTATACAAATTATTTCTCATAGAATATTTAAAACAGAGTTGGAACTAAACTTATTACGATTTTTTGCAATGAAACTTTCAAAGTCATTTACACTATATGCTACAGAAAATGAACGAATTTATGTAAAGCCAGAAGACAGAGATCAAGTGCTTAAAGATTTTCACGACGCACCGTTGGGTGGTCATGTCGGAGGTAAACGAATGATTAAAAGAATGAGTCCTCTTTTTACATGGGAAAATATGCGAAGAGATGTTTTGAATTATGTAAAGCAATGTGATTCTTGTCAAAAGAATAAAATATGGCCAGCAAATAAGATGCCAATGAAAATTACGACAACATCGTATGAACCCTTTGATAAAATTTATATGGATGTGGTTATGTTACCAATTTCTAATAATGGAAACAATTGTGGTCTTGTGATACAAGATAATTTGACAAGATTTTTGATTGTAGCTCCCATGGAAAACCAAGAAAGTACTACTGTTGCTAGAACTTTTGTCGAAAACTTTGTTTGTAAATTTGGTGCTCCTAAAGAAGTTGTAACCGATCGAGGTACAAACTTTGTAAGCAAATTATTGCAACATACATGCAAAATATTACACATTAAAAAGATCGTCACAAGTGCATATCATCCTCAAGCTAATTTAGTTGAGAGATCAAATAGAGAGTTAAAAATTTATTTACGAAATTTTATTGGCAAAGATCCACAATGTTGGGATGAAATGATACCATATTTTATGTTTGAATACAATACTACAGAAAATTCATCAACTGGATATTCTCCCTATGAACTTTTGTATGGAAGAAAAGCTACTATACCAAGCACAATTTATAAAATCAATGATTCAGATTTAAATTATGACGACTATATTTGTTCAATGAAAGATATATTCAAGGAGGCTCATGAAACTGCTAGAAACAACTTAATATTGTCAAAAGAAAAGAGAAAGGAAATTTATGACAAAAAGACAAATGATTGGGTACCAATGTGGGGAGATAGAGTTTTGGTACAAATGGTATAAACAGGAATTGGTCAAAAGTTACAAAATAAGTGGCGAGGCCCTTATGATATCGTTAAATTCAACAGCGATCAAACGACCACTATTAAAAATGGAAACAAATTTGAAGATGTACATAATAATAGACTAAGAAAATATAATGATTAACATATCACTAAATGATAGTTCAGAATGTACCCGTATTAAAATACATTTAACATATTTTTAACAATATACAATTAACATAATTTAAAATTAAATGCTCCAATACAAGACAAATATTTTTGACAATTACAGTACCATTAAAATAAAGTAAAAAAAAAAATAAGCGAGTTATGCAATGAATGACATAGTATCATAAACGATCAATATCTAAAGACTGCAATGAATGAAAATATTTATTTGAACACGCGGGATTATTTATGTACATTAAAAAAATAATAATAATAATAATAAACTTATTGAACTGATATGATTGATGAATTAGAAAAAAACGATTGTTATCAAGAGAACTAAATGAATCAAACAAAGGTGTTATAAATACCGATTTTTTATATAGAAAAATAAACATGAAAAAAGAATATATGATTGATTTGATATGATAAATGAATGTTGAGTTAAACAAAATATGAATGATCATTTAAAAAAAAAAAGAAATGCGCAAACAAGAATGTTATGAATTGTGATGAAAGATGTTTTACAAATGATAAAATTGATGGGATTTAAACAAGAAACAGATTAAGAAAAATACCAGTACTGAGTTTATACAAATTTTTTTTTTTTGACACGTGAAGCGATTATGATCAAATATAAACATAATAATGAAGCAGTGATGAAACACGTTAAAACAATTAAGAAGCTGTTGGGTTGCAATTTTGGGAATATACTTAATTGAGCTAAAATGGGTTAACAGGGTATTAGAAAAACAATGACGCAATTTTTAACTACAAATAAAAACAAATCAAACGGACTGAACAATAATGAAATTTGAACGACAGGCAAATGAAGATGGTGTGATTATTAAATGTTTCAAAACAACATGTATGCAAGTAAGAATGTGTGTGAGAATAATTGGACAAGGGAGGTGCACCCCAGAATGAATGTTGAATGTAAACATGTGTTTTATAATTTACTTAACAAAATATTAAGAATATATTTTCAGAATGTCATACGCTTATACGAAGGATTTACAGGAAACCATTGGAAAACAATCAAGAAGACAACAATATCAGCAAGGACGCTTGCAAAGACGAATATGGACTACAGCTCAAGAAAGGGTAAAATTTGTGAGTACATCGTGGGGAATCTAAAAAGATCGGAAGGAACGGTATAAGTTCCGATCTAGGGATACATAAACTGATAAAGCAACGCCAAAGGGATTAAAAAAGTAGACAATTGTACTCTATGGGGAGAGTTTTATGTCGAATAAAGCTTCAAACAGTTGTAATCCATGGGGGGGGATTCAATATGTTAAAAACATTTCAAAACATTTGCACTATACGGGGATAGTCAAATGAAAATTAAAGGGAATGGATAAATAACGCTTCAAGGGAAAATCAAGGGATAAAATAATGCTTCAAGGGAAAAACACCTTTAAACTGATAAAATTCAGAGGAAAAAAATCAGATCGTTATCATTAGAGTGATAATTGAACCAACTAATTATCTTGCAAATTCAGCATTTATTGCAAATTGCTAAAATAAACAAATTAATTTAATGGGTTTGACAAATTTGAAAACACAAAGTGATGTACAGATTTCATAAAAAAGTTGGAAGAACAGAATGGATATTTTAACATACGCAGTATTGCAATGACAAGATGATAGGATGTATAGATCAATGAAAAACTTTATAGAGTAATTTTTTTTTATTCAAGTATAAAAATAATAGTCAATTAGAACTGATTTTTTTTTAGTATTGAAAATAATAGAACTGATTTCATATAAAAATATCAACAAGATTTATAAGATTGTAAGTAAATTTGAATCTCAATTTTGCACAGAAAGTAAATGATACATTCCTGAAAATTATAAAATATTGTTCATGCGAAGAAAACAAGTAAGACATTTTTGTGGGAGAAACAAAAGTAGAAACTGAAGTAAAATATGGCAGAGACGGGAGACGAAACACAAGGATGATCGACGCGTTCGTATGCTGAGAGGTTCTACGCGTTCGTATGCAGAAGTTTGTGATGGCAAGATGGTGAGTGGCAAAGTCATGCGGGAGGTTGGACAGGTAACGGTGTTGATGTTGTTGTAAAAGGTCATATCAATGAGGATCAAGTCGAATTATGACACAATTCTAGTAACGAGACACTCACGTAAAACAAATTACCAATCGAAATGTGGAATTAAGCGAAGCAAAGATGATTGAAATGCGAAACATCAATTATGCAACAAAAATGCAAGTTGAGATCATACTGCACGTCTGAAACTATTGAAAAGGAGAAGTTCATGATGAACAAATGATAACATAATCCGATGTCATTAATTTACAAAAGCCAAAGTTGCAAATTACACGAAAAGACAATTTTGGACAAACAACATTTCCTAAACATTTGGAAAAATAATTACATCAACCGATATCAATAATTTGAGATTGTCAAAGACACAAAGCAACTGGAAAAGTCAATTTTGGACAACAATACTGGATTTACGAACAATTCACAATGCTCAGCAAGTGAAAAGTCAATGCACTCTCAAAATTGACCACAGTCAACTCACAGTTGAGTTATGAAGCATAATTCATGATGGAAACGACAATTGCACTAATCGGCGAAATTCAACGCCTTAGCCTCGAAAACTGACCAAATGACCAAGTCACTGCGGAATGAATAGCCTCACGATAAAGACGATTTTTGATGGAAGACGACAACGATAACAACCAGCCAATCAACACAGTTCTACAACAGATTTTGCTTACAGTGGGAAAAATGCAATGATTTTTTTTTTAAGGAGAGATAATGAAAATTAATTTCAAATGCAAGTTTATTTAAATCAGTTTCAACGAAAATATTTTTACAAGAGAAGTTCAAAACAGTAATTCAAGTAATTCAACAGGAGAGAAGATCAAAAGAGTAATGAAAATAATTTTACAGTAGAAAAATCAAAAGAGCAATTATAATTATAAAGCAATTTACAAGAAAGCACAAGAAGAACAAATTGTAAACCGCACGATCACTACACCCGACAATATTCTTTCCATAGATGATCATTTCTTTCAGACGATCATCTAGCTGATAAGTGTGGGGGAGATTAACCGACCCAATGTTTTTTTAAATCAGTTTTTTATAGACAGCCTTTTATATATTTTTATGATTTTTTGCAAAGTATTTTTTTCACAAATCAAATTATTAATTTTGGGAATATTCTTCCAACATACAAATAACTTTCGATAGATGTTCTTAATGCTTTTCAAGAATACAAACATCTAGCTGGTAAGTGTGGGGGAATGCAGCGACCTCAAATTTAAATCATTAAATTTGTCCATTTATCGATCCTCACCACAGTTCTGACCATGCGCGCTTACGCAAGCATAAATAATTTTACCCGTCGACTCGCGTTGCGCGACAAATAATTAAGCTTATGTACAGGTGTGGATCATGAGTCATCCTCACCTGAAAAGCCCTTTATTAAATTTCGCCAATTGTTAGGCAATCAAAAAAATGGTTAAGCTTTCAATTATGAATGTGCGATGTTATTACACAGGGGAAATTGAGGGTGTGGCTTAACCAAATTCATTGGCATGTTTGTTCAATGGAGAATTCGACCTTCTCATTATTGACCAACATTTTTGAGAATGTTTTAGGAACATAATTTTGATATTCCAATAACATAATTTAAAGTTTCACGACAATGGTTCGAACCCATGACTTCCGATTTTGATGTGTACTCACTACACCATACGGAAAGTCATGAAGAATTGCAGAGGTCTGCATAATTTAATTCATGAGGTTCATCGATGCTTCTCATCGAAACGGACCACTTTTAGTAGAACAAAATTTAGTAGAGTTTTCGGGGACTGACTATAAAAACCCCAAAATTCTTGAGGAGGGCAGTTAGTTCCAGTCAGTTCCAGCCAGTTCAAGCCCAGTCCAGTTCCAGATCCTGAAGAAGCCCCAGACCAGCCGGACCCGCCATCAGCCACCAGTAGCAGAGGCCCCAGTCCAGCCGGACTTAGCGGTGGAGGCCGCAGTCCGCCGGGACTTAGCCGCCGTGAAGAGTCCACCCGGGACTTAGGAGTTCGGGTCTGGCATGGTTCGGCGAAGAGGTCTGGAGGACAAGTCTGGCTTCAACGTAGAGCATTGGCTCGACGAAGGTCTTAATGAAATTAGCAACAAAAAGTTGAGTGATGTGATCGTGCGCGTAAAAGTTGAAAGTGTTACCGCAAAAATGTAATCTTTAAAAAGTGTAATATACAGATAAGTGAAGTTTACTGATCTGTTTTGACTCTACAAGTAAATATCACAAAAATCCTGAAAGCCTAAACCGCTCGGGCCGTTCAGTTTGTTTTGGTTTTTGACGTTTGTCTGCTTTTTAACTGGACTACGGCCCAGCTATCGAGCGCCCAGTTAAACAAAGCCCAGTTACCGAACAACTACTGTATTTTGAAAATGCAATGTTTCTCTAAAAAAATATCTAAAAGGTATTGTTTTTGCTATATGGGTATCAAATGATTGGGATTTTTCATACTTTTCAAATGTAATAAAAAAGTTTTTAAAATACTAAAAATTTTCACAAATCTACGTATTTTTGAAAAAAAATATTTAAAATCTCTTTTTTTTACAATATGGGTATCAGATGATTACAATTTGTTTATACATTTCGAAAATTATAGTTTTTTTTGAAAACAGTCAAAATTTTCATAAAACTACGTATTTTTGAAAAAAGTACTCAAAATTTCAGTTTTTTACAATATGGGTATCAATTGATTGGGATTTTTCCATACATTTCGAAAGAAATATATTTTTTTGAAAATACTCAGAATTTTCACAAAACTAAGTATTTTTGAAAAAATACTCCAGATTTTAGTTTTTAAAATATGGGTATCATATGATCAGATTTTTTTCATACATTTCGGAACTATAACAATTTTTAAAAAATACACATAATTTTCGAAAAACTACATATTTTCGAAAAATATTCAAAATTTCAGTGTTTACAATATGTGTTTCAAATGATCGGGATTGTTGATACGTTACGAAAGTAATAACACCAGTTTTTGAAAATACTCGAAATTTTCACAAGACTACGTATTTTCGCAAAAATATCCAAAATTTCAGTTTGGTTACAATATGGGGATCAAATAATCAGGATTTTTTGATACATTTCGAAAGCAATAGCACAAAAAAGCTCTGTGCCTCAGTTATGCACGCCTCGGTTTTGCATCCCCCATATGCGGTGGCACGACTGTATTCACGAAAAAACAGTGAAATTTGTTACATGGAAATTTGGGTCGGTTCGATACTGCTGCACAACAATTCTCTGAGACTTCGTTTTTGGTTAAAGTATGAATAGAAATTTCAATAATCTTTTGAAGCATCAAGTGTAAGTGGTTAAGGATGCTGTTCAATTAGAAGTGGACGTTTCAGTAGCTGTTGAAGAAGTCGTTGTTTCCGCAGGACTTGTTGTTAGTTCTGTTGTATCGACAGCAGTTGTAGATCCGGTGGTCACCAAAGTTGTCGCCGGTTCTGTTGTTGTTGATGCCGCCACGGTACAATTAGCCAAACTCGGATCAAACACCAAACCCGCTGAACATGAGACTTTCTGCGCCACAAGCTGTAATCGCAACGAGATAGAGTTTATCAGTCATTAAATTTACACCGCCTTATCTGAAACCCGCACCACACCGTACACCCCACGAGCACACTGGTAGTACTTGGTGCCGTCATCCGGAACCGGGAAGCGACCTTCACTGGGGCAGCCAAAGACGCACGACCGGCTGACGACGTCGAAGACTTGGTTTTCGCCGGTGGAGCATTCGAAGGTCATAGGGCCTACGGCGATGGAGCAGTAGAATGCGAGTTTTGGGGCAGGCCGATAGGATGTCCAGCGGTTCAGATTGCTTGCCAGGGCGCAGTTGACCTGGAAGCAGTCGTTGCTGGTCTGACGCAGCTTGCAAGATCTGGTGGAGTGGTCGTACACGTAACTGCTCGGTGAGCAGCGGATTGTTTGGGCTTGCTTCTGGGCATCACAGCGGCTGTACTGCAAGCAGTTGGAGGGATCTGGAAGAGGCGTTACCTTGAGGGGGTTTGGGGTGATCAGGGATGATCCAGCACTCACTTGGAAAGGTATCCGAAGCACGCGGACATAGTTCACTTGGTTGGATGCAACTTCCTTCGGGGGCACTTTTGCAGACTCCTGTGTTGCCGGAGCAGAAGGGAAGACTTGCGTTAACCGAGTCACAGCGGAACGCATCAACTTGGATGCCTCCGTACGAGCAAACCTGATTGTGAGGGGAGTTAAGAATTTGAGCTTTGCAATCATTTGGGATACTTACGCTAACGGTGGAACAATTTGCGCATGCAAATCTTGAACCCGTAGTACACTGAGCGTTGGAAAAGGTTATGAAAGTTGCTAGAATCAGAACAGTATTGAGCAAACTCGACATTTCGCTGATGCAGATCCTGAACTAAATGAGGACAATTAGTTGCTCTCTAATCAGAGAATCGTGGTTTATAGAACTCTTGTACTGTTCTTGTAATCAGCTAGTTCCAAGTAGACAATAATAGTTCTTGGAAGAAAAAGACCATATTTCAATGTCATCTTTTGAGCTTCAACTAACACAGTAGCTATCAAGTTTATCTTTGGTAAACTGCACTATAAAAGACACTGCTTGAAGTACTTTTCCAACGTCAGTGTCCAACAAATCTCGCGATGGACCGTGCTCGCCTAGCCTTGGCAGCAGCGCTGCTGCTACAGCTGACCTACCTTCAAGCTCAAGATCCGTTCGACGTCCCAGGAACGCGAGTGTCCCCTCTAGCACGAATTTTCACCGCCGGTGACTGCGCCGACGGAACGGGCAAGTCCTCGGTCTGCTCCAGCTGTACCGCGGTGGACGTGTGCGTCGCTGGTGCATCCATTGGATCGGCCACCTGTGGCACAGCCACTCCGTACTGCAACGAAGGCGAGGTAGAGGCCACCTGCTCAACTACCCCGTCGAGTGACTGCGGTGGCGCTGCGGCCGGGCAACCTGCAACGATTACGTGTGCCTCGCTGGGGCTTCTACCGGGTAGGTTGGACGGGAGTATCCTAAATGAACTGCATTGTAACGATGGTTAACCCATAGATCCCGTCAACTGCCGGTACTACCACTTGTGTCTGTCGGTTGGAACGGCCGTACAATCCGCGGTGTACGAGTGTCCACCGGGGTATGCGTTCAGCGTGGCCGTACTGGCGTGTCGCTCCACGCTGTACCAGTCGTGCGTGTCCGTTACCTGTAACGCCAGCAACGCCTTCGTGTACTACGGATCTACCCAGCGGTATTACGCGTACTGTGCAGCTGCGGCGACTGCTGGTGCCGCGCCGACTCCGCACATCTTCAAGTGCCCAAATCGGGCCGTTTTCAACATGAATACGCGATCCTGTGTCTATACCTGCTTCGGACAGGGCAATTTCGTGAACACGAACGATCTGAACACGTACTACCAGTGCTACCTGTCTAACGGTCGAATGGTGTCCCAGCTGAGAAGATGCCCGGTGGGACCAAGTGGAGCGACTACGTTCAACCAAACGTTGGGGTATTGTACGTGAGAACATTTGAGGTATTATGCGGTTTATGCGGATATTTATTGAGATATGTGATAGATTACAAGGCTATTGATTTGTTTGAAAGCTTTTCTAGGTAATAAAGGAATTATGGTTTAAGATAAAGGTGGAGGAATTGTGCAGACTCCTTTGGATTTGTCAAACGTTTTACCTTCAGGACACTTTTCTAGCATTGCTTCACCTCCAACCTCAAAACAAGTATAAAAAACACTTGAATCCGAATCTACACTGAATCTTCCCACTGCCGTACACTCGTACACACATCCTTTGCCGTTGAACTTGGTATCATTTGGACACTGGTACATCCGAATGTTGATCGACAACGCCCCCTCCAGCTGACAGAATCCAAAGTAACGTTTACTCTCACCGTACGGAGACAATACCTCATCGGCGTCACACTCAATCCGGATACAGTCTTCGTCCGGTAGCTTCTTTTTACACATACTAGTTTCCGGGTTGTAAACATATCCCGCGGGACACATGGCCACGTCGGACATTACGTTCAATTCTTCGCAGTAGTGATACAGCCAGCATACGTTAGGATCTACGGACGAAAAAGATCGTCAACACCATCCAAACCTCCCATTCACCCCACCAATCTCACCCGGGAACCACCCCTCTCCGGTGCACCACAAGTGATTAGGTTCACAGCCGCCACTAAAGTCGGGCACATCCGAACACTCGCCCTTGTTGCAAAACGGCTTATCGGGATTCACCATGCTGCAGTAGCGATACTCCGTTGAGGCGCCCAGGCACACCTGAACCATTTCACACATGCCGGGAGTGCAGGTGGTGTAATAGCTCAGGCCATCGCACTGCTGGTCCGAAGACGCTGCCGCAGCAGATGGATCTGCCGCTCGATGGGTGGTGCGGTTTAGGAAGGTTCCGGGAATATCCGCCCGGATTAGGGCGACTAGCTGGACCGATACCGCGAGAATCAGCAGCTTCATGCTGATGGAGGTGAACTAGAACTGGCGATTGAAGTTCGGGGCTTTTATAGCTGCAGATTGGTTTGGAACGAGGGGTACAGAAAAAAAAACGAAGTTGACTTTATAGCTGTCGGCCACCATTGCTAGTACCAACCACTAGTGTCTTCCTTTTTATCTACAAGGACTTCGCCGCCCTGGGCTCCTAAGTGTATGAAAGTATGGCACGGAGCGACGGCGCCGAATACCCATATTTACACAAAGAATTTTTGAGCGCCCGCCGTGGGATTCGAACCGGCGACCTCTGGATTGTGAGTCCAGTGCGCGGTCCGATTGATCCACACGGGCGGGACGAGGGGTACAGTGGCATTCAAAAACTCAATCAGACTTGAAACACAACTTTACATTTTCGAATTGGTTCAGATTCGTTTAGGTATGATCAATTTGGGCTCACTGAACACGAATAAATCAACAGAATTGAATAAAAGTGATGATTCATCAGAAATTTAAATTTCACCAGAAATTTACAAATTTATTTATTGGCAGAAAATTTACTTAGGTTCAATACTTTCGATTGGAGAGTTTTCAGGGAGGCCAAATCTATCATACCTTGGCAAAACTGACACTTTTACTCAGTTGAGTTGAATAATTTTCATTAAAAAAATTTAAGATGGTATTTATTTTGAAAGAACACGTAAATGTAACTCTTTTTCAAGCAATCAAGAAAAATGTCAACCAGTGTTATTGATAATGATAACCAAATGCGTAAGTCAATCTTTACAACATGAAGTCGATAGAGCCGAATTTAGATCCGGTTGTTAGTCCAGCGATAAGCGGTACTTCACAAATGATTACATAAAATACAAGCATTAAAGTGATTTATGATGGCTATGAATGTTTTTTCTTGGGAAAAATAAAAATAAGATTGAAATAAACCTTTTGACCCACTAATGAACATTAATCGGTATAATTGAAACGTCATTAGAATTAAATAAACTTTTGGATTTTGAGAACTTTTTATTTGGTCCTAGATATTAATCGAACTTTCACTTTTCATTCTCAACTTACACCATCGGTGTCCTACACGCCGATCTAGATGCATCAAACATCTTCCCTGGGGCACAAGTCATGCTGATCGCTTCACCGCCTTGTTCGTAACACTCGTAATAGGCACTCGGATTGGCAACGTTTGCAAAACGACCCACTTCAGCGCACTGGTACGAACACATGCGTCCGTTGAACGTGGTCCCGTCCGGGCACCTGTAGATTCTAGTGTCGGAATACGAATATCCATTGGGCATCAGTTCGCAGTACCCGTAGAAGCGTTTGCTGGTTCCGTAGCGGGAAAACAGTTCGTCCACCTTGCATCGAACTCTCATGCAATCTTCCGGCCCGGTTGGCAGTTTACAGGTCAACGCTTCCGGATCAAAGACTTCCCCCTCGGGACACTGCAATACGGTGGACAGCACCTCCGGTGATGTGCAATTGTGGTACAACGAACACACATCAGGATCTGCGAATGCAACGTATTAAGAATAACTCAAAACAACGAAAGAACACAATCTTACCAGGGAATATTCCGGTTCCAGTGCAATAAATCACCCTTGGAGTGCAGTCTTCCATGCTAAAGTCCGGAGTTTCGGAACACTCTCCCCGGTTACAGTATGGTTTGCTGGGGTCCAAAGACGGGCAGTATCTGTACTCTGTCATGTCTCCCAGGCAAATTTGGACGTACTGACACATGCCACCGCCTCCGCAGATGTTGTAGTACCGCTGACCATCGCACTGCCCATAGGACGCTACTCGAGAGAAGAATGTCTGGAGCAGCGTGAGCTGAAAGAACGTCGCCAGGACCAGAAGCTTCATGGTGAAGATCTGTACTGAAGATACGGATTATCAAAGGGTTGAGTTTTATGTGATTTTCGGTTGTTTTTTTTCAGGATATTTGCTCTGTGATTACAGTCCGCAGATATGATATGGTATCTTTTTTATTGTTGTTTTCTTGTTCCGAGAAATTCACCCATTATATAAAATTATAAAAATAAAATTTATGGTAGGCATTACTATAACTATAACCAAAATCATCTCAGGAAATAAATATTTGCCAACTTAATTGAAGCCTAAAATAGTTTGCATAAATTTAGAGCAAAAATGATTTTAAAAATTGGTTTTATAAAAATGGCTTTGAAATTTGTAAACATCTTGTGTCTGATTTCCGTTTATTTTTGGTTTGGTTAAATGATAAATAATGTGGCTTTTTCATGCACACGGGATATTACCATGAGTCTTCAACTTAAATTTCAGACAATTTGGTTAGTCTAGTCTTGGGACAATCCAAGTTACATTTTAGGCTTTATCATAGCTGTTACAACCGCTGCAAATCTATCACTCAAGTAACATTTTGGGCTTTATCAAAGCTGTCACAACCGCTATAAAACCTATCAGCCAGAACCAACATTAAAGCCACTAAGTCGTAACAGCCTCCCCAGAACCCCGATATACCTCACTTAAAACCCAAAAGGACCTCCGCAGAAGGTTGTCACGGCCTATTTATATACATAGAAGATCAAGGCTTTACAACTGAATCCTAACAAAATCCTCAAAGCCTTGATAAAACCTAGTCAGGAGTTAATGAAAAATGACATTTCATACGTCTTCAAACGTCTTATGTCAAATAGGTTTTATTTCGGCAAAGTAAGTCTTTGTCTTGCCAAATGATGAAACAGAGATGGTTTGCAAAAATGGCGATGACAAGTAACTGATATTGGAGGTAATCAAAATAATTTGAAAACTAATTTCTCGCAATCGGTGGCTCAAATTTAACTGCGGTTGAAAATTTTATTGATAAATGTAGGGGAGATAGAGCCAAAAAAAATCAACTCGCTTCATAAAAACAATTATTTTGTATTCGTAGTTTTTAACGTTGAAAAATATTTTACTGCAATTCCTTGAAAAAAAATGTTCAAATTATTTTTAAACATTTATCGCTATATTAATTATATCAGAAATTCAGCATAAATGAGTGTTTTCGTCAAATTTAAATCAAATTTCTTAGTTTTCAATTTTTCAACCAAGATGGCGGTCAATCACATTCAATTAGAACACGCGTTTAGCGCCATATTTATGCACTGCAAATTGGCTGCGTTAAAAGCTTTTCCAGGAGCTTGTGGTTTTAAGTAAGCTTTTTGCATGCCTAATGGCACTTGACAGCTGCAACACCCTTGGTTTTTAAGAAGCATTCGATAAAACCGTTTGGCATGACATTGCCATTGGGTTTTCAAGACCCTCTTAAAACTTTCATTAAATTTTATTGAAAGCCATTTAGCTTTTATTGTCACAAGCAGACTTACCTTTTGACGGGTGCGACAACGGTTTGCTATGATACCGGTTTTTCTATGCGCACCATTTCTCGTCACGACCCAAAACCCGACACAACTCGGTAGCTTGATCGGTGCACCAAACCGAAGTTTGGTGTGACGGCGGTGTGGATCGGGTACACAAAACTGACATGGTTTCTGCGCCTACCACACGGGAGAAGTTTGGAACTCTTGATGCCTTGCAAGCCATCTGAACTCAACAGTTCTTAATGGTGTGGTTGTCAAAGGCAGTGCATTAGTATTTTAAAGGTTCTTGGTTCGAATCTCGACAGTTATTATTTTATTTTTTGAATGTTTTTTATTTGTTTAGAATAGTTCGTTAGGAATAGAATTTCGTAGTGTCATGAAATATAAACTTTAACTTCTCGTGCATATAACCCTGAAATAGGCATTTTCACTTAAACCTGCCTGCATAATATGGAATGTTTTCTCTATTCCACTACAAAAATCCATTCAATTTTCTAACTCTTTGACTAAAGCGTCGCAGGTTCAAAGAAGTTACTTAAAAATTGTATATAATCAGTAATTTTGACAGCAAATATTGAAAAAAAAATCCTCAAAAATATTTGTACCCAGGATTGAACCAGGAACCTCGTGGTAAAAAGACGGAGACAACAACCGCCACGCCATCCTGAAGTTGTGAATGATGGCTGGCAAACCTCAATCAAAACAATGTCGCCTCCGGTTTACTTGGATCAACCATATGTTGAGTTGCATCCTTGGTATACAGTTTGGGTGCACCGGTGGTGTACCAAGGTGCTTTCGGTACAGTTGCTATGGTGTGACAACAAACAGCTCGGTTTGGTTTCTAGAATGACACGAAAACCGCACCACGGCGCACCAGATCTTGGTGTTCAGTGAAGCCTGGTCACAAGGTTTTATGTCCGAGGCATAAAACACTGTTAGAACCTATTAATTAGCTGTTGCTTATTGGTTGCGGTGAATGTCCAAATAAAACTATTAAGCAATCGAGATGCTACCATAAAGCCTTAATAAAACTAGGTGGTGGCTAGTTGATTTAAAAAAGTTACTTGGGAACCTTATCAAATTTGACCGAGCCACGTAGCCTAGTGGTAACGCTTCCGCCTCGTAAGCGGTAGATCGGGGTTCAAATCCCGGCTCGGACCAACACAACTGGTGATCTTTTCCCTTCTGGAATCGATTGCTTAGTAAAGGGAAGGTAGTGTATCGTCACAAACTGGACCTTATCAAGACACCTTAGGAAGACAACCTATGGAATGTTAACATTAACCTTAACATGTTAACATTAAGTTGATTAATGAACTGTCACTGAATCCGCTTTGTAAATGCCGGCCCCGATACTCTTCACGGGTGTTCCCCTCAGGAACAGGGAAAGATTTACTTTTTTTTACTTAAATCAAATTTGACGATTCTCTTTGCGTGTGTACCCAAGTAACATTTTTTTCCAGGAGTTCTACAAGAGCTCTTCAAGATAGCTACAGCATAGCAGTTTGAACCGCGGTAGGATAAAATTCTCTCCAAGTACTCTTCCAAACTCCTGAAAAAGTTCTGAAGAGAATTGTATCCTACCGTGGTCCAAACTGCTATGCTGTAGCTATCTTGAAGAGCTCTTGTAGAACTCCTGGAAAAAAATGTTACTTGGGTAATATCTTTATGAAACTATCAGATGTGGTAGAATAGTAGGCTCTGCCGAGCTGGAGTTGTCTTAAAATGTCTTTTATGTCCGAAAAAATGTGTGAATTTTCCTCTAAAAATATGTTTATTTACCTCTAAAAATGCGTTAACTTACCTCTAAAAATGTGTTAATTTACAACCAGGGTTGTTAAAATATCAAAATATCAGCTCTCAGCAACTAAAATTATCCCGCGTGAATATTCATGCCTCAAATACAACTGCTCTTCTATACTTATTGAAACTCTCATCGCCGAACATAGCCGAACACGTTTTCGTGTTTACACACTCGCGATTGACATTTTCCTTTTCTCTCTCATTCCCGCTTCCACGATTATCCTACCGACGACAGCGTAGGACCACAAAAGCCGCCACAAAACCAATTTCACAAACGCAGTTTAAAGGGACGTCTTGCGTGGTCGGCTCCTAATCGCCATCTCGCGTTCTCTCACTGCAGTTGTCGGAGAGATTGAGAGCTCAGCGGTGAGAGCGCATTGTCGAGGAAAAAGGGAGGAATGATAGAGAGAGATAATGACATCGCTGGGATTCACGAGTCACAAGCAGAGATCTCACAAGCTATAGTGACGACCGCTATACTCTCGGATGTTTTTGGTGCAGAGATAATCAATTGATAGCTTTTCTATCACTCATTTGCAACACTGTTTACAACTAAGGTAATTTTACATCATATAATAGGTAAAATAAACTTTCCAAATTTTCACAACTTTTTGCTGTGTAATATAAGAACGCACCCAAAAATAAATCATTTATTGTTGATGGGCATAAGGTTTGGCGAAATTTTTGATGAAGCCTTAGTCAAATCTAAAAGAAATGTAAAAAAAACTCTCTCCCTCAAGATTTTAGAGTGAAATAATTGCATGACATAAACAAATTAGTAAACGGATTTTATTCTGTATGGTTTATTAACATATTAAAAAACAACACCTCCAGTACAACTTATGCAATCAGCGTTCTACAAGCTTTTCTTGCCGTATCAAAAACCTTCCCGACAGGACAAGTATTTCGAATCGCATCGACCCCCTGCTCGTAACACTCGTAGTACACACTAGGATCGGTACTATCCCCAAAACGACCCACTTCGGAACATCCGTACGAGCAACCCGTCCCGTTGAAGTTGGTTCCATCTGGGCACTTGAAAATTCTGATGTAAGTAGTTGACAAAAGGCCTGCATTCATTTCACAGTATCCGTAGAAGCTCTTGCTGGTTCCGTAGCGGGAAAACAGTTCGTTGACG
This sequence comes from Culex pipiens pallens, assembly GCF_016801865.2. Taxonomy (NCBI): domain Eukaryota; kingdom Metazoa; phylum Arthropoda; class Insecta; order Diptera; family Culicidae; genus Culex; species Culex pipiens. Next base: position 168,569,930 of record NC_068938.1, read on the forward strand.
TCACACTTGATCTTCATGCAATCTTCCGGCACAGCTGGCAGCTTACAGGCCGATGCATCCGGATCGAATACTTCACCCATGGGGCACTGGACAACGCTCGACATAGTGTCAACAGCGGTGCAGTTGTGGTACATCGAACAGATAGACGGGTCTGTTGGCGAAAAATGTATTGTCAACTACCAGAGGTTAAGTCTGAAACGTAAACTTACCTGGAAAGATTCCCTCTCCGGTGCATATAAGTACAGGTGGATTACATTCCTCGTCAAAGCTTTCAGGAATTTCTGAACATTCTCCCTGATTGCAGTAGGGTTTGGTGAAGTCCACCATAGGGCAGAATTTGTACTCTTGCATGCCTCCCAAGCATATTTGGATGGAATGGCACATGCTACCGCCTCCACACGTTGTGTAGTACCGCTGACCATCACATTCTTTAAAAGATGATGCCACAACCGGGCGGAAGTTTGTCTGGAGCAGCACTAGCTGGAGCAACGTAGCTAGAACCAAAAGCTTCATCGTGATGATCTGCACTGAAGTACGCAGAACCGTGAGGTTGGATTTTATAAGACGAGTGGCGAATTTCGAAGGTTTGTTTGTTTAGTGATTATGTCTGATAGTATGATGTTGTTTGAAAAAAAAAAGCTTTTGGTAAGTAAATTTTTGAGCTGTAAATTATCCCCACGCCAAGCAACAACTGTGCAAATTTAGTGGTGTTATGCCGCCTATATTCAGATAAATGTCGCTTTGAATTTTAAACGGGATTGAAAACGTAAAACATATTTTTGATCAAAAGTGAAAGTTTTGCCTTCCTCACCTTACTGAGGAAAGGCTATAAAATCACTCGAAAAATGAAATTCTTAATTTGACCACCTAGACCCACCTTCACGTATACATATCGACTCAGAATCATGTTCTGAGCAAATGTCTGTGTGGATGTGTGTAGGTGGGTGGACAAAACATTGTCACTCGATTATCTCCGGACTGGATGAACGGCTTAGGACCGTATTAGTCTCATACGATCGGTCTTGGTTTCTCATTGGTTTCTATTTCAAATCAGCAAGTTTAGTAAAGTACTTCAAAAGTTATGCTAAAAACGTTACTTAATCCACCTTAAGGTGGTTGGTGCCTTCCTCTCATTTATAGAGTGATTACAATCCCTTAAAGTGTCCACATGGTTTATGGATCTCCCCTAACGTGATCGCAGCACCTAAGAGGTCCTAATAAAAATAAGTGACGAGTAAAAAAAAAACAGACTTCCTACAGACTTTTTGTAGAGATTATACAGACACTGCCTTTCAGGAAAATGGCATCCCTCTACAAGGCTTTTTTCGTGGCGATCAGACGGGACCATTTGAGGTTATGTAAATTCAGACCATTTTATAAACTGCATGTAATTTTAGTAAGGTAAGTCAGATCTTGAAAATACTTAATCCACAAGAAAGGTCTTCTCATATGCTTTCTAAAAATATGTAGCATGTGAGGGTTTCATGAAAAAACCACCCTTTTTACCATAATTTTAATTTAATATGAAACAGTTTTTTTTAACATTACTTTTTAAATACATGATCAAACTGCATGAATTTAAATAGCAACTTAGGGGACGTTAAGACGGATCGATTAAAACCATTCCGGCCAAAATCGGTTGAGCCTGTGACAAGATATTCCAGTGACATTGATTTGGTACACATGTCTACATACAGCCAAACACACAGACATTTGCTCAGCTGGTGATTCTGAGTCGATATGTACAAATGAAGGTAGGTCTAGGAGATCTAACTAAAAAGTTCGTTTTTCGAGTGATTTTATAGCCTTTCCTCAGTAAAGTGAGGAAGGCAAAAACGATTTTGGCGTATGTCCGGAAGATTGTAAAAAGGGTGGTTTTTGCAAGAAAACCTATCATGTTATACATTTTCAGAAAGGTATTGAAAAGACCTTTCCAATTAGCCCAAAACATCGAAGATCTGACAACCCTATCAAAAGTTATTAGCTCTTAAGTGCTATTTATACACTTTTTGGAGGCCGGATCTCAGATATTTCAATAAAAATGAAGTCCGGGTCCATCATGCGACCCATCGTTAGTTAGATAATCAAAAGACTTTTCAAATGAAAAAAAAAAAAACATCGAGGATCTGACAACACTATCAAAAGTTATCAGCACTTAAGTGTTATTCATACACTTTTTGGAGGTCGGATTCCAGATATTGTGATAGAAATATTGTCTGAATCTTCGATGTGAACTATCGTTGGATAAGGTTTTTATCAGACCTTGCCGATGAGCCAGAAATATTGAAGGTCTGCGAACCCTATCAAAAAAATGAGTAATAAAGTTGATTTGATAAACATATTAAGGGGGAATGTTGCTATTTTTACTGGATGTATTGACTTTATGAATATGAGGAAGGCACCAACCACCTAAAGGTGGATTAAGTAACTTTAAAAAAAAAAATTGGCGTGTAGATCAGATCCTTGTTCAAGTTTTGACATTTTAACATTGTAGTTTTGAACAATCTAAAGCACGGTACAGGCCCTCTTTTTTTTTGAAAAACCGGCCTCAGAAAATTATATTCTTTTTTCGTGCGGGAAGGGGTTAAAGGGCGGAGCCCCAGCTCCTGTTACTTCCAATCGCTTACCGGAACAGGCCCTTGAGGCCTCTAAAAGGTTTTTTTTTGTAATTTTTGTTTGTAATGCTATACTTTGGAAGACAATTCGGACAAAACTAGAAAATGATCTGGCAAGCCTGATTCAAGTTATGACCACTTATGTGATATTTGTGTACTTTTTAAGCTAATAAGTACGAAAACCATGACCGGATCCATCAAACATCTCATCGTTGAAAATGCAGGACTAAACCAATCGTTTCCAAACTTTGGGGAGTTGTTTAGGACCCCAAAAGGAACTAAAATAATGCTGTGCTGGAAAATCGATTTTGATATTACACCCTAATGAAGCATACACAATTTGAATAAATGTATGAAGCATGCAAATTTTCGCTTCGTATGATACCCATGTTTTGAATATTTTCGAAAAAATCGGTTATTTGTGAAAATTTTAGTATTTTCTTAAACAAAATCTCTAATATTTTGAAAAAAACTAACTTAATCCACCTATGTGGTTGATGCCTTCCTCACTTTTTACCAATAATGGGTAATATGAGTGGTTTGGAGACATATTTCAGGTATTTTTTTAGAACCAGAAAAATCAGTACACATAAATAACTGAAGTGGTCATAACTCGAGACAGGGTTGCCAGATCTTCAATGTTGTGGACTCGTTGGAAAGGTCTCTCGATTACCTAACCAACGATGGGTTGAATGATGGATCCGGACATCGTTTACATACATTTAAGTGAGATCCGGCTTGAAAAAAGTACAAAAATATCACTGAAGTGGTCATAACTCGAGACACCTAATTTCGATTACCTAACCAACGATGGGTTGGATGATGGATCCGGACATCGTTTACATACATTTAAGTGAGATCCGGCTTGAAAAAAGTACAAAAATATCACTGAAGTGGTCATAACTCGAGACAGGGTTGCCAGATCTTCAATGTTGTGGACTCGTTGGAAAGGTCTCTCGATTACCTAACCAACGATGGGTTGAATGATGGATCCGGACATCGTTTACATACATTTAAGTGAGATCCGACTTGAAAAAAGTACAAAAATATCACTGAAGTGGTCATAACTCGAGACAGGGTTGCCAGATCTTCAATGATGTGGACTCGTTGGAAAGGTCTCTCGATTACCTAACCAACGACGGGTTGGATGATGGATCCGGACATCGTTTACATACATTTAAGTGAGATCCGGCTTGAAAAAAGTACAAAAATATCACTGAAGTGGTCATAACTCGAGACAGGGTTGCCAGATCTTCAATGTTGTGGACTCGTTGGAAAGGTCTCTCGATTACCTAACCAACGATGGGTTGAATGATGGATCCGGACATCGTTTACATACATTTAAGTGAGATCCGACTTGAAAAAAGTACAAAAATATCACTGAAGTGGTCATAACTCGAGACAGGGTTGCCAGATCTTCAATGATGTGGACTCGTTGGAAAGGTCTCTCGATTACCTAACCAACGATGGGTTGGATGATGGATCCGGACATCGTTTACATACATTTAAGTGAGATCCGGCTTCAAAAAAGTACATAAATGTCACTTAACTCAAGACAGGGTTGCCAGATCTTCATTGTATTGGACTCGTTGGAAAGGTCTCTCGATTACCTAACCAACGATGGGTTGGATGATGGATCCGGACATTGTTTACATACATTTAAGTGAGATCCGGCTTCAAAAAAGTACAAAAATATCACTGAAGTGGTCATAACTCGAGACAGGGTTGCCAGATCTTCAATGTTGTGGACTCGTTGGAAAGGTCTCTCGACTACCTAACCAACGATGGGTTGGATGATGGATCCGGACATCGTTTACATACATTTAAGTGAGATCCGGCTTCAAAAAAGTACATAAATGTCACTTAACTCAAGACAGGGTTGCCAGATCTTCATTGTATTGGACTCGTTGGAAAGGTCTCTCGATTACCTAACCAACGATGGGTTGGATGATGGATCCGGACATTGTTTACATACATTTAAGTGAGATCCGGCTTCAAAAAAGTACAAAAATATCACTTAAGTGGTCATAACTCGAGACAGGGTTGCCAGATCTTCAATGTTGTGGACTCGTTGGAAAGGTCTCTCGACTACCTAACCAACGATGGGTTGGATGATGGATCCGGACATCGTTTACATACATTTAAGTGAGATCCGGCTTCAAAAAAGTACATAAATGTCACTTAAGTGGTCATAACTCGAGACAGGGTTGCCAGATCTTCATTGTATTGGACTCGTTGGAAAGGTCTCTCGATTACCTAACCAACGATGGGTTGGATGATGGATCCGGACATCGTTTACATACATTTAAGTGAGATCCGGCTTGAAAAAAGTACAAAAATATCACTGAAGTGGTCATAACTCGAGACAGGGTTGCCAGATCTTCAATGATGTGGACTCGTTGGAAAGGTATCTCAATTACCTAACCAACGATGGGTTGGATGATGGATCCGGACATCGTTTACATACATTTAAGTGAGATCCGGCTTCAAAAAAGTACATAAATGTCACTTAACTCAAGACAGGGTTGCCAGATCTTCATTGTAGTGGACTCGTTGGAAAGGTCTCTCGATTACCTAACCAACGATGGGTTGGATGATGGATCCGGACATTGTTTACATACATTTAAGTGAGATCCGGCTTGAAAAAAGTACAAAAATATCACTGAAGTGGTCATAACTCGAGACAGGGTTGCCAGATCTTCAATGATGTGGACTCGTTGGAAAGGTATCTCAATTACCTAACCAACGATGGGTTGGATGATGGATCCGGACATCGTTTACATACATTTAAGTGAGATCCGGCTTCAAAAAAGTACATAAATGTCACTTAACTCAAGACAGGGTTGCCAGATCTTCATTGTAGTGGACTCGTTGGAAAGGTCTCTCGATTACCTAACCAACGATGGGTTGGATGATGGATCCGGACATTGTTTACATACATTTAAGTGAGATCCGGCTTGAAAAAAGTACAAAAATATCACTGAAGTGGTCATAACTCGAGACAGGGTTGCCAGATCTTCAATGATGTGGACTCGTTGGAAAGGTATCTCAATTACCTAACCAACGATGGGTTGGATGATGGATCCGGACATCGTTTACATACATTTAAGTGAGATCCGGCTTCAAAAAAGTACATAAATGTCACTTAACTCAAGACAGGGTTGCCAGATCTTCATTGTATTGGACTCGTTGGAAAGCTCTCTCGATTACCTAACCAACGATGGGTTGGATGATGGATCCGGACATTGTTTACATACATTTAAGTGAGATCCGGCTTCAAAAAAGTACAAAAATATCACTTAAGTGGTCATAACTCGAGACAGGGTTGCCAGATCTTCAATGTTGTGGACTCGTTGGAAAGGTCTCTCGACTACCTAACCAACGATGGGTTGGATGATGGATCCGGACATCGTTTACATACATTTAAGTGAGATCCGGCTTCAAAAAAGTACATAAATGTCACTTAAGTGGTCATAACTCGAGACAGGGTTGCCAGATCTTCATTGTATTGGACTCGTTGGAAAGGTCTCTCGATTACCTAACCAACGATGGGTTGGATGATGGATCCGGACATCGTTTACATACATTTAAGTGAGATCCGGCTTGAAAAAAGTACAAAAATATCACTGAAGTGGTCATAACTCGAGACAGGGTTGCCAGATCTTCAATGATGTGGACTCGTTGGAAAGGTATCTCAATTACCTAACCAACGATGGGTTGGATGATGGATCCGGACATCGTTTACATACATTTAAGTGAGATCCGGCTTCAAAAAAGTACATAAATGTCACTTAACTCAAGACAGGGTTGCCAGATCTTCAATGATGTGGACTCGTTGGAAAGGTCTCTCGATTACCTAACCAACGATGGGTTGGATGATGGATCCGGACATCGTTTACATACATTTAAGTGAGATCCGGCTTGAAAAAAGTACAAAAATATCACTGAAGTGGTCATAACTCGAGACAGGGTTGCCAGATCTTCAATGATGTGGACTCGTTGGAAAGGTATCTCAATTACCTAACCAACGATGGGTTGGATGATGGATCCGGACATCGTTTACATACATTTAAGTGAGATCCGGCTTCAAAAAAGTACATAAATGTCACTTAACTCAAGACAGGGTTGCCAGATCTTCATTGTAGTGGACTCGTTGGAAAGGTCTCTCGATTACCTAACCAACGATGGGTTGGATGATGGATCCGGACATTGTTTACATACATTTAAGTGAGATCCGGCTTGAAAAAAGTACAAAAATATCACTGAAGTGGTCATAACTCGAGACAGGGTTGCCAGATCTTCAATGATGTGGACTCGTTGGAAAGGTATCTCAATTACCTAACCAACGATGGGTTGGATGATGGATCCGGACATCGTTTACATACATTTAAGTGAGATCCGGCTTCAAAAAAGTACATAAATGTCACTTAACTCAAGACAGGGTTGCCAGATCTTCATTGTATTGGACTCGTTGGAAAGCTCTCTCGATTACCTAACCAACGATGGGTTGGATGATGGATCCGGACATTGTTTACATACATTTAAGTGAGATCCGGCTTCAAAAAAGTACAAAAATATCACTTAAGTGGTCATAACTCGAGACAGGGTTGCCAGATCTTCAATGTTGTGGACTCGTTGGAAAGGTCTCTCGACTACCTAACCAACGATGGGTTGGATGATGGATCCGGACATCGTTTACATACATTTAAGTGAGATCCGGCTTCAAAAAAGTACATAAATGTCACTTAAGTGGTCATAACTCGAGACAGGGTTGCCAGATCTTCATTGTATTGGACTCGTTGGAAAGGTCTCTCGACTACCTAACCAACGATGGGTTGGATGATGGATCCGGACATCGTTTACATACATTTAAGTGAGATCCGGCTTCAAAAAAGTACAAAAATATCACTGAAGTGGTCATAACTCGAGACAGGGTTGCCAGATCTTCAATGATGTGGACTCGTTGGAAAGGTCTCTCGATTACCTAACCAACGATGGGTTGAATGATGGATCCGGACATCGTTTACGTACATTTAAGTGAGATCCGGCTTCAAAAAAGTACAAAAATATCACTTAAGTGGTCATAACTCGAGACAGGGTTGCCAGATCTTCAATGTTGTGGACTCGTTGGAAAGGTCTCTCGATTACCTAACCAACGATGGGTTGGATGATGGATCTGGATATCGTTTAGATACATTTAAGTGAGATCCGGCTTCAAAAAAGTACAAAAATATCACTTAAGTGGTCATAACTCGAGACAGGGTTGCCAGATCTTCAATTTTTTGGACTCATTGGAAAGGCCTTTCAATTACCTAACCAACGATGGGTCGGATGATGGATCCGGACATCGTTTACATGCATATAATAGAGATCCGGATATTTGTGAAAACACATTTTTATACATAACTTTTGAACTACTTATCGAAACTTCAAACAATTCAATAGCGATGTATGGGACCCTAAACCAAGTCGAATGTAACTGGTTTGATCAAAATCGGTTCAGCCAGTGCTGAGAAAACTCAGTGAGAATTTTGGTCACATACATACATACACACACACATACACACACACATACACACACACATACACACACACACATACACACACACATACACACACATACACACACACATACACACACACAGACATTTGTTCAGTTTTCGATTCTGAGTCGATATGTATACATGAAGGTGGGTCTAGGAGCTTTTAATAAAAAGTTCATTCTTAGAGCAGGATTATAGCCTTACCTCAGTGAGGAAGGCAAAAACTTGAAAAAATCAATTTGTTTGATGCAAATTATGTAATTTTGAGTACTTTTGAAAAATACGGTATTTTGTGAAAATTTTAAAAAATCGCTTCGTTTGATACCCTTATTGCAAATTTTGAAAATATGAGTATTTTCGAAAAAATACGGTAATTTTCCAAAAAAACTAATACATTGGAAAAGCATACAAAATTTCAACTCGTTTGATTGCAAATTATGAAAATTTTAGTACTCTTGAAAATATACGGTATTTTGTGAACTATTTTGAGTACATATTTATATTTTCAAACTACCTACATTTTCAAAAAATATATTCTTAGTGAAAGCATTCAAAATTAAACATGATATGGTTGAATTTTTCAATTTTATAAAGTTTTAAATTTAAATAGAATTATCGAAATAACGATAACGATAACACAGTTCAACAAAAAATCAAATGTTTCTTGTCTCTGAGACGAGAATATGCTGCTGAATCCGAATCCGGGTCCAGAATTGCTCCAAATGGTCCCAATTTTGAGATACACCCGTTTGAAATGTTAGTTTAGGCCAAAATTAGCTACTTTGTCGACTATTTTACAAAAGAACTATTGAATAAACAACTCAACCAATACATGTATCTTAAAGTTCACGTTTTCCCCTTTCTGAAACACCCCTGGTTTTAAAAAATGATGGTTTCTACGCATATTTATAGCCATTTTAAAATTATAATTTGACTTGCATGCAAGTTGGGAAAACTTGAATGAGAACCAACTGAAAATATAATTTTAAAATGGCTATAAATATGCGTAGAAACAATCAAATTTTAAAAACCAAGGGTGTTTCAGAAAGAGGAAAACGTGAACTTTAAGATACATGCATTGGTTTAGTTGTTTATTCAATAGTTCTTTTGTAAAATAGTCGACAAAGTAGCTAATTTTGGCCTAAACTAACATTTCAAACGGGTGTATCTCAAAATTGAGACCATTTGGAGCAATTCTGGACCCGGATTCGGATTCAGCAGGCAAAAATCTACTGGGAACACATATACTCGTCTCAGAGACAAAATCTTGTTGGACTGTGTAATGGTTTTCGTTATCGTCAGACTATAGTATTATCGACGATAATTTTATCGATTAACAACCTTGCAAAATCGGTTAAGGTTTAGGGGCACTATTGATCGATGAAGTTTGCATGGAAAAAATCGCGAAAATGTATAAAGAAAAGAAAAAAATCAAAATTCCACCAAAAAGGGGTGTTAAACGTGTCGGATCATTGTCAAGTGTGAGATTCTTTTTTAAAATTTTATTAAAAACGACTTTGTCCAAAATCGCAAAACGATCCGAGTTAACCCTGCCGAGTTATTAGCGATTTAAAGAAGACGTGTTTGTATGAAAATTTTTAGCGACTCTTTAACCTCCTCCATAACTGATTTGGCTCAAAATTGACACAGTTACCTACTTTTTCCTAAGGCACCGAATCAAAAGGATTCCTTGATATCGTTTTCTTATTGACCACGCAAGTAAAAGTGGTGACTGTTTGATTTAATTTGATTGGAATATTAAACATAGTGATAACTTCAATATTTTTATTTCATCATAATATATAAATCAATTTATTCCATAATTTTAACGCCTACATTTTACAAACCCCCGTCTCAGCGTCAAACGTTTTACCCGAGTTGCATATGCTTGAGCCAGACTCGAACCCACTTCCGTTTTCCCAGCACTCGTAAAACACCGTCGGGTCTTCGCTGTCCGGGAATCGTCCCGCAGCGGTACACTTGTAGACGCACTTGTGACCATCGAACTCGGTTCCCGGGGAACACTTTCCAACCCGGATCATCGATGGCACGATGTAATCAAAGATCATGCAAAATCCAAAGAACTGCTTGCTGGTGCCATACGGAGACAAAATTTCATTTTTGTTGCAGGAAATCTTCATACAGTCGGCATCGGATTTCTTGAGCTTGCACAGAGTTGTTTCCGGGTTGAAGACGAATCCGTCGGGGCATCGGTAAACATCGGAAGGTAGGTTGGCAGCGTCGCAGTAGTGGTACAGGTTACATGCCAACGCATCTGTTCAAAGATAATCGTTACATTAAGTTGATCTTATCAAAAATCACATCGTAACTTACCTGGATAATATCCAGACCCAAGACAATGAATTTGATTCGGAATACAGTGATCCCCGAGTGATGGTGTTGCAGAACATTCACCATTGTTACAGAACGGCTTTTCTGGATTCAAAAGTTCGCAATCCCGGTACACGGTTCCAACCGGACCCATGCAGGCTTGGATCGAGGTGCAACTATCACAACTGGGAGGAAGAAAGTTCACTCCATCGCACTGTTGCGTGCTTCTGGCGAGCGATCGTCTGGCACCGGCCTTTGCTGAGGACACCAACGTTCCGGGAACGTCAGCTTGGGCGAACCCAACCAGGACGATCGCAAGAAGCAGCAGTTTCATGAACATCTTGACGGAACAAACTGAGAATGTTAAGCGTTGACAGGATCTTTTATAGCATATAAGGGTGGGATAATTGTTTGCTGAAGATAGCGCTGCTGAAATGATGGAACAGACGAAATTCGCAGCAAAGAAAACATCTTCCGTACACCCACACGAAGGATCACTGACATCGAATAAATTGAACTTTTTTTTTCATCAAACACTTGGATCACGGTAAATGTATCAAAACAAGATGCCCCCAACTTTGATAAAATATGAAGGACTCGACTTTGTCAAGACTTTAAAAAATATTTTCTTGGATCGTTTTGAAAAAATGACATATCACATGGAATTGCACCGTGTGGATAAATTATTTATATTTTTTCATGGTTATCCCTGCATTTTCATTTTTTGATTAGAAGATTTCCTAATTTGTTTTTCATCACCTTTACACGGAAACATGTAAAAACAGTCCCAAATTCCAAAACGAACTTAATGTTACACTAAAGTTGCTCTAAATCACTTGAGTTGCTGTGTTATTTCAACAGCTCTTCTAGGCTAATCTTATCTGACCTTCCTTTTGGCAAAACAAACAATCAGCTATGCATTTTATGTTTTCGTTTACAAAAATCATCTCAATCAACACTTGAAATATCTTCAGGTACTGTTTAGCATCACTTTACTCGGTGTGATATGAAGGATGTTTCTGCAGATTAGTTTTATCTGGTTGAAAATTTCATCTGTTTACCTCTGAACAATGTAAACTCCAACCAAATTTTACCACAATCATCTCAGATATAAAAACCTCGTCAGATAGTAACCAACTTCAGTGAACGGAATCAAAATGAAGCTGCTGGTCCTAGCCGTGTTGGTCCAGCTGTCCTTGGTTCGGGCCGATGTCCCCGGATCGTTCGTTAACCGAACCCTGCTGGGCATGCAACCGGCATCGCTGTCGACGGGCATGTGCGACGGCCATCGATACTACACCAACTGCGGAATGGGATCGTGTTATGACGTGCAGGTGTGCCTTGGACCATCGACCGAGTACCGATCCTGCAGCATGTCGAATCCGGATAAACCGTTCTGCAACAACGGGGAATGCTCGGCAGAACCCGTGTTCAGCCAGATGTGCTGGCCAACTCAAATTTACTGCACCTCTGAAGGATGGTTTCCAGGTAAGAGTTCTGCTTGAAATCATTCTTGAAAAAAGAAACAACTTCCATTTCATTTAGATCCCAAAACATGTTCCATTTACCACTCCTGCGAGGGTCCGTACAGTATGTCGGACGTATACCAGTGTCCGTCCGGGTACGTTTTCAACCCGGAAACCACGTTCTGCAAGAAGAAGCAAACCGACGAGGACTGCATAAAGCTAGATTGCAGGCAGAAAACGGCTCTGACGCCCTTTGGTAATAGCAAGAAGTACTTTGCATTCTGCAACCCGATGGGTATTTCGACCTACGACATCAGAGTGTACCAGTGTCCAGCGGAAACGGAGTTCAACGGAAAAACTTGCGTGTTCAAATGTCCCGACCAAGGTCGATTCGCAATGGTATCGAACTCTAAAGTTTACTACGAGTGTGCGGCTGCCGGGGAGGATGGAGTAGCTGAAGTTTGCGAAGAAGAGCTAGTTTATGATGGTGCGACAAAGGTTTGCGTTTAAATGAAAATCTGAAATATAAATACGTTTAAAAGTTCAAAAACCTCATTTTATGATTCAAAATAAGTTAAACTAAAAAAATTCAATATGTTTTTCAATAGAACAGCTCTATGAATGGGTTATTCTTTAACATTGAAAATCCATACAGTATCCCAGCTCTAAGGCGGACTCTTTAAACATATTTTATTCAAAGATAATAAGCTTGGTCATGACTTGGCTCAGATCGAGGATAACTATGAACTTTGGTGTCCCCAGCAACACGTGCACCATATTTTTTTCAAAAAAATTTCAACAGTGCTGTACTGCCCCTGATCGCATAAATGTCCTATATGAGCAATTCTCTACCAAAACCGGATATGGATTTTATTTGTATTTTTTTATTTGGCTCAAACTTTGTGGGGGCCTTCCCTATGACCAAATAAGCTATTTTGTGTCATTGGTTCACCCATACAAGTCTCCATACAATTTTGGCTGCTGTCCATACAAAAATGGTACGTACATATTCAAACAACTGCAACTTTTGAGTGAATTTTCTGATCAATTTGGTATCTTCGGCAAAGTTGTAGGTATTGTTGAGGACTATTGAAAAAAAAAAAATAGGTACACGGAAAAAATGCAGATATTTAATTAACTTTTTTTAACTAAAACTCGATTTCCCAAAATACTTATTTTTTTTATTTTCGAGATTTTTTGATATGTTTTAGGGGACAAAAATCCGCAACTTTTGAGCCATAGAGAAACATGGTCAAAAAAGCTGCCACAGAGTTATGAATTTTTGAAAAAATACTGATTTTTGGAAAAAATCGAAATTTCATGCAAAAACAAACTTGACGTTATTTTTTTAATGCAAAATTGAATTTGCAATCGAAAAGTACTTTACCGATTTTTTGATAAAGAGCTCCGTTTTCAAGATATAGCCAACGAAAGTTTGATTTTAGCGAAATATTTGCAGTTTTTCGATTTTTAAAAATAGTAACCATGAGTGACAATATCTAAAAAAAATATTTTTGAAAAGTTCAGAAAATTTGCTATAAAATTGTCTAAAAGACATTGAAGAATGGACCTATGGTTGCTAAGATCCAACCGCTTTAAGAAAAAGAAACACGAAAATTGATGTTTTCTTGTTCTTGTTTTTTTTGTTTTTGCATGAAATTTCTATTTTTTCCAAAAATTACAATTTTTCATCTCTATGGCTCAAAAGTTGGGGATTTTTGTCCTCTAAAACATATCAAAAAATCTCGAAAATCAAAAAATACGTATTTTGGGAAATTGAGTTTTTGTGTAAAAAAAGTTGATTAAAAAATCTGCAATTTTTTTCCGTGTACCTATTTTTTTCTCAATAGTCCTCAACAATATCTACAACTTTGCCGAAGACACCAAATTGATCAGAAAATTCACTCAAAAGTTTCAGCTGTTTGAATATGTACGTACCATTTTTGTATGGACAGCAGCCAAAATTGTATGGAGACTTGTATAGGTGAACCAATGTCACAAAATACCTTATTTGGTCATAGGGAAGGCTCCCACAAAGTTTGAGCCAAATCAAAAAATATAAAAAATAAAAATGGTCGAAATCGGCCGATTTCGTAGAGAGTTGCTCATATGCATTTTCATCACTTTTGAGTTAATGATGCAGTTTCGTTCAAAATCGTGTGCTCTTTCCGAAAAGCCTATAGCATCCAGTACTTTGTTCTAGAAATCAGGAGGAAATCCAGTTTTTCCATGAAAACTTAACACGTAGCCTTATGTGTAGGACAAACTTGAAATGCATTTTTCTCAGCTTGCTGTTTTTGAATATGGGACATTTATGCGAACATGGGCAGTGTAGTAAATTTTGTCATTTGAGTGCTGTTTAATATTTTAGCACATGTATCGAAACGTATTACTTTTCGACACTGTTTTGTCTTTTAAGTTGACCAAACACACAGACGCCAAACTAAACCGGGGAAACAAACGTTTCACTCAATAATCCAATTCAAATGTAATTTCAGTAGCCAACTCGTTGCCAAAATTCGATTTGTCATGCCCAAATTGTTGTTTTCGAAAAAAATCATTTTTCCCGTGTTCAGAAGGTCATTTTGAGCAACCTTTGTTCTACGAAAAACTTTACTTCTCTTGTTTTATGTTTTTCTTGTTTTATTTTTGGAATATTTTTGATAGGATTTGGCCTATTCTACTACCTTCTATTATTACATTTTGCCTTTCTAATTTTTGCATGTTTTCACAGTAACTTTTTTAATTTTTTGCTTGTTTTTATATTTTTTTGTTCTAGAATGGCACCATTATCATTTAATTTGTTTAAAAACAACCAAAATTGACCCTTAATAAAATGACATTTTTTAAAAACATTGGCAAAGTCACAAACAACAAGTCAAACTTCCAACCCAAAAATTATCTAAAATTTTAAAAGTTTTTCTTTCCAATACTTTTTAAAGATCAAAAATTGGTTGAAAATGGATTTTTTTTTTCTAGAGGCGGGGTTGGGTTGTAGAGGGTTAATAGCTAGTTTTGAATTGGTCCCACCGTTAATTTTTTTTAAAATGCTTACACTCCCAGTAAAAATACTCTGCTTGAATTGATTTATTTTATATCCCAACCGCAAACATCAAATATGACTTAAAATAAAACATAATCTCAAAAAATCATTTCCAAGTGATTTAATCTTCATCAGGTTTCACACAGAATCCCTCCTTTTCGCTAAACACCTTCCCACCGCTGCACTCCCTCGCGATCGCCGTCAGCTTCTTCGCCGAATTCGTGTAACACTGGTAGAACTTGCTCGGATCACTATCGTCCACATAGTTGCCCTCCTTGGTACACTGGAACACACAACTCAGGAACCCATCAAAGTTCGCCCCCGCGGGACACTTGAGCATCACAACCCCGTCCGAGCTGCAGAACGCGTAGTGGCTCTTGCTGCTACCGTAGCTAACGAAGATCTTCTTCGGATCACACTGAACCCGAACACAGTCCGCGTCCTTGGTTCGCTGCTTGCACTGGTTGGTGTTGACGTTGAACACGTAGTTCGGTGGACACTGGTACACGTCCGACTGTTGACCCTCCGCGTGGCAGTAGTGGTACAGGTCACACAGGTAAGCATCTGGAATGGTCAATAAACCCTTTCGTATTGGAAGGTTGACTCATCATTCTTGAACTCACCTGGGAAGAACCCTTTTCCGGTGCAGGTCATCACCGGAGCTGGGCAGTCCTCGGTGAAGACGGCCTCGCCGGTGCAAGCTCCGTTCACGCAAAACGGTTTGCTCGGGTCACTTTCGGCGCAGGACCGAACGTCCCGGAACGGTCCCAGGCACACCATCAGCTCGCTACAGCTGGAACACGTTGCGTAGTACGCACTTCCGTCGCATTCCGAGGGAAAGGCTCTGGCGGAGGAGGAGGTGGCGAGCTCTGTCGATGACCGTGATACGTTGAGCAGCGTCCCAGATGTTTCTGCTTGGACTGGGGAAGAGGGTAAGAGTGCCGCGATAAGCAGCGCAGCAACCAGGTTGGCCAACATGGTGCCGACTGTGGGATACTGACTGGGATGGATGGCAGAATGGTGTGGAATTTAAATGGAGATTGTTTTATCTAATTTTTGGGAAAGATAATGTTGTTGCTAAATAGGGTTGAAGATTACATTTTGGGTATAAATCCGCTTTTTCAGCAAGTTGTGAGAACAATGCATTTGTGTTTGCTTCTGTAATTCTTTTTGAAACCTTAATGTATTTATGTGTGCTATCTTGTGTTGATGAGCATGTAGTAATTTTCGAGAAAATCGATTTTTTTAAGTTTGATAGTAAATATTTTCAAAACTATGGATGGCCAAAAAAATCTTTGTGCCAGCCTTATAACCAAGGGTCCTGATTTTCGGTTCAATGAACAGAAACCACTCACTCATCGCCTATCCATTTGTCGCCTATTCCAACCCGCTAGCATTCATGAGCGAATGAGTCTCGCAAGCAGCCAGCGAGTGGCCCGAACTGTTCACTCAGCGAACAAATACATCGTGAAAATATTTGCCTACTCCGTCGCTCGACGACACTCACACACTACCATGCTCAGCGAAGAGCCGCTCTCACAAAATGCCAGCGCGGCAGTCTTTTTGTTTTCACGCCCTCAGTTTGCCATCAATTTGATTTTTTCTTGGTGGAAGTTTCTTTGAATGGTGTCTATAATGTTATGAAATCAAAATAAATGCACAATTTAATTGATAACATTGATTTTAGGCAACCCAATCAATGAGTATAACGCAGCGCATCAGAGAAAAAATGTTTTCAGTTCAGAGTGATCGGAGACGATCGGCCTGTCTGAACCGTTCGGAGACTGAGCCGATCAGAGAGAGAGAAGAGTAGAAAAGAGAGTGTTCGGGAGCGAATGGTGATAGAGTGACACACGGTAGGAATTCATCAGGGCAGTATCGCGTCGCCTGCTATTTGTGCTCGCGAATGGAGTGGTTGATTTTGAGCAATCAGGACCCTTGCTTATAACACAAAATAGTGTTGTACACTAATAACTATTTATGAAAAATTCTGCAATCTTTTTGCAAATCGCATCTTTTGAGATACGGCACAACGTCTCTGTCGTGCTAACTTGTCGTATGTCGATTTTGGGCCAAATTGAGTTAAGAACGCCATTTTGTGCAGCTTGCAATGCCTCACCTTTTGACCTTCACAGATCCCCAAAATTCGATTTCAATCCTGAGATATTCAATAAAAACCGAAAAAACTCCGTGCATTTTTGACGCCCTTCATATGAAAGAAGTTTCAATCTTGTCGTTGTATCTTTACATAGCCTGAACATTGATGTAAATGTGACAATTGGCTAAAGGGATTCCAGGTCAGAACGCGTTTGACACAGGTACGAGCTTGACTATCATAAACATTTTGAATTACGGGACTCCAGCAACCAAATTCAACCAAACTTCAGGATGATGCACAGAATGATCAACCACACAAAACTTCAAGGTCAAACATTAAAATGCGTTTTTCTCGGAACGTCAAAAAGCGACGCACGACAAGTTAGCACGACGGCGTCGACAAGTTGGTCAAAAATCATTTGGCAGTGCTGCCAATTTTTCGAAAAAAATCTTTTTTTTTTAAACGTGGAGAAAAGTCAAAACAAAATTTTAAACCACGATATTTTCTGATGTAAAATTTAAAAAAAGCTCGGTTTGTTATAGAGGTCGTTTGTTTGTTTATATATGGTATGAACTCATGCCAAATATGAGCCCTCTACTACAATAGGAAGTGGGGTTGAACGGGAATCCAAGTTTAAGGTCCAAACACATTAAATATCTTGAAATTGCTCGCATTATCGCAAAACTTGATCAATTTTAATTGTCTTAGTTGCATTCGAAAGATTTTTTTAAAAAAAACATTGTGCCATAAAGATCCGGAATCGATTTGAATTTTTTCCATAGCATTAGCAAATTTCTGTTAAAATACATATTTGAAAAACCCCATTATCTTTCTGCATTTTTCTATAACAAACTTTTTACACCACTAACCTGTAGGCCTACATGAAGGCACTTTTGATTTCAATATTGACATATCCAGAGTTTTTTTTGAAAAGGTCCTATAAGCTATTGTCTTTCATATGTTTATAGGACCTAATCAAAAAAAAGTCGAGATATGAGCAATTCTCTACCAAAACCGGAAATGATTTGTATTTATATATTTTTATTTGGCTCAAACTTTGACCAAAGAAGCCATTTTGTGTCATTGTTTCACCCACACAAGTCTCCATACAATTTAGTCAGCTGTCCATACAAAAATGGTACGTAAATATTCAAAAATCTGTAACTTTTGAAGAAATTTTCTGATCAATTTGGTGTCATCGGCAAAATTGTAGGTATTGATGTGGTTTAGAAAAAATAAGTGTACGAGAAAAAAATCTTGGCGATTTTTCAATTTCAGAATTTTACAAAAGCTCAAATCAAGGGTCCTGATTGTTCAAAATCAGCCACTCCATTCGCGAGCACAAATAGCAGGCGACGCGATACTGCCCAGATGAATTCCTACTGTTTGTCACTTTCTCACCATTCGCTCCCGAACACTCTCGCTTCTACTCTCCTTCTCTCTCTGATCGGCTCAGTCTCCGAACGGCTCAGGCAGGCCGAACGTCACCGATCACTCTGAACTGAAAACATTTTTTCTCTGATGCGCTGCGTTATACTCATTCATTTGGGTTGCCTAAAATCAATGTTAAATTAAATTGTGAATTTATTTTGATTTCATAACATTATAGAGACCATTCAAAGAAACTTCCACCAAGAAAATATCAAATTGATGGCAAACTGAGGGCGTGAAGACAAAAAGACTGCCGCGCTGGCATTTTGTGAGATTGGCTCTTCGCTGAGCATGGTAGTGTGTGAGTATCGTCGAGCGACGGAGTAGGCAAAAATTGTCACGATGTATTTGTTCGCTGAGTGAACAGTTCGGGCCACTCGCTGGCTGCTTGCGAGTATCATTCGCTCATGAATGCTAGCGGGTTAGAATAGGCGACGAATGGATAGGCGATGAGTGAGTGGTTTCTGTTCATTGAACCGAAAATCAGGACCCTTGGCTCAAATCCCAAAATTTGTACTTTTTGTTTTTGGACATTTTTTATATGTTTTAGGGAACCAAACCCCGGAACTTTTGGGCCATGGAGAAGTATGGTCAAAAATTTACCGCTGAGTTATGAATTTTTGAATAAATAGTGATTTTTGGAAAAAAAAATCGAAATCTCATACATAATATTATTTTTACCTCATCTTGTATGTAGATTAGAATTCGCTATCGAAAAGTACTTTACAGATTTTGTTATAAAGTGCTCCGTTTTCAAGAGAAATCAAACCATGAGTAGCTGTAAAATTTACGGGAAATCACGTGTTAGTTTGAAGTATTGTAACTGGCATGAGTTCATATCAAGTATAGACAAACAAACGCAGAAAGTTTCATTCAAATCGGAGCACCTCTAAAACTTATTTCGTATTCAAGTTAAAGCCACTTACATTTTTTAATTTGTTATAAACGTGACTTTTTTACCTATAGAAGTCATATCCAAGCTTGACCATCTCTGAGAATATTTTTGCAAGAGATTAGAAAAAAAAATCGTTCAGGCAAAACATTGTAGTAGGACCGAAGCCGAAGTGTAAACAATAAGTCTATCCTTCTATGTGTTTCCGTTTTTATTGTTTGAACATAAAATTGGTCCTAAAATGGACTTGTTACCCTTATTTGTAGAATTTCATCAAAAATATGAAAAAAAATATCAAAAAAAAAAATCAGATTACAACGGGTGGCATGTTTTGCGATAAGAATGCAAGGCATAATAAAAAAGATTTGTGCATCCGTTTGTTTCAAATGTGACTTCAGGGTTGAACGGTACTGGTGTACTGAGTTTAAAAAATAATTAGACAGTTTGAAATATTGAGTTTTCCAAGAAAGAGTAAAATTGACAAGTTATTTGAATTGATAAAAAAAAAATCAACTAAGATGATGCTGAATACAATTCAGATTTTTCTTCTGCCCATCCGAAGATTTCAGCCCTGTCATGGATGCTGTATGATGTACCTACAAAAGATAAGATTAATGAACAAACTGCGACGCACTGATTCTTGGAACGGTTTGCACAATATTTACTGAGGTGATTATTGCAAAAATTGTATGCGTTGCATAATAGAACTTGAACTTCACAGACTGATAAATAGGAATCCGGGTCGATTCAACTAGAAGTTATTTTTTAAATTATTTCAAAATCTTTGAATTTTGTATGTAAATTAGTGATCATTGTACTTGTTACACCATTTGAGTCAATTTGTGTTAATAATTGATTACCGCATGGAAGATTCCATCTTTCTGAAAAAAACAAAATAAAAATGAAAATACCATGCTCTGAGAGCCTGTACGGAGGCATGTAAAGAACCAGGGAAATATTTTTTTTTGTTTTATTTACAATTTTATCTTAAGTAGCTCAAGTACCGTCATCAGGGGTGACATTGGGTCTGGGGGGTGAGATTGGGTCAATGTTAATTAAAAACTGTTGTACGGTGAGATAAAATACCTCTCACATTTATGTTATTAATTCTCACACTAATCATTATTGCCTTCTTTCGGGGGAATAATTGCAACACATTTCTTGGCCTTTGCATCGAAAGTCATTTTCGCCCCACAAGCCATTTCCAAATAAGTTAGCTTTCCGGACAAGCTGATGCACGAGAAGTACCGCTTTGGATTCGCTGTGTTGGCAAACAATCCAACTTTGGGACATTTGAACACGCATTTGCCCAATTTAGCATCGAATGTAGCTTCTTCTCCACACGCGAAGACGTACGCATTCTCCAGCTTGGATGGCGTTTGGGTGGTGTCAAACTGACAGTACGTATAGTACTGGCTGTCACCCGGGAAGGCCGAGAAGATCGTCTCCGAACCGGTCTGGTTGCAAACCTTCGGACAGGACCCGGTGTACTGCTCACATGCGATAAATTTACTGCTGAATCGTGTTCCATCCGGGCAGTAGTACGTAACTGGTTCAGCTGATGCGTCGCTGCAGTCATGGTACTGCTGGCAAGAGCTCGAATCCGGGTAGAACCCAGGCCCAGTGCAGGTGAAGTCAGACGATGCGGCGGAACATTCCTCTACGGAGCTGTCCGGTGACTTTTGACAAACTGCTCCGGTCTGAGACATTGCGCAATGTGGAGCTGAAGCCGGACAAGCCTGCTGTGGGTTGTCCGCGTCCTTGGTCTCATCCGAAGAGATGCAGATCTTGATCGTGCTACAGTCAGTACATGCCGTTGATCGCGTTCCGTCACATTTTTTCACGGGGTATGGATCTTTACCGCGCAGCATACCTGGCACGATTTCTTGAAGGAAAAAAGTCACTAAATTGAATTCAGATTTGATTCTTTTGAAAAGACTTACCAAAGTGGTGGAAAATAGAACGAAAATTGGCAGAAGTGCTGAAGGATTCATGGTTGAATGAGAACTTGTTGTTCTAGCTTCGAATTTCGTGTCTTTTATACTTGTTCACAGTATTGAAAAATATATAGTATAAACGTGTGATCTATCTAGTCTTACTTGTTTTGGCACATAAAGTTCGAATTTTGCGCAGTTATTTGCTATTGAAAAGGTGCTATGAATAATATTTACAATAATGACGATCAGCTTAGTTCGTTGAACTGTTGGGTGTGAGATGGTGCATACATTTGGAATGATCGTTTAAGCTTCATAACAAGTTGGTTTGCTGTTACAAGCAATTGTAGTGGTAAGAATTTCCAAAAGACGGAAATTCTGAATAACTTAGAGCAAACACTTGAAAATTTTCTTATTTATATCTTGAAGAAGAATTCGTAAGCTTTTCAGAAAATTTAAGAAGCGGGTGGTAGATCTTTGGATCGAGCAAATCCCGGCTCGGACCAATACAACTCGCCGTTGTCGTGCTATTTTATTGCACGTACATTTTGGGCCAAATTTGTGCAGCTCTCAATGCCTTAACACCTTCTCAGATACCCAAAATTCGAATTCAATCCTGAGATATTCAATAAAAACCGAAAAAATATCGAGCATTATTGTCACTCTTCATATGAAAGAAGTTTCAATCTTGTCGTGCGACAGCTGACCAAAAGGATTTCAGGTCAAAACGCGTTTGACACACGTACATGCTCGAGTACCGCAAACATTTGTGATTATACATAACTCGGGACCCCGGCAACCAAACTTCGGGACAATGCAAAGATTGGTCAACCAAACAACACGTGTTTGGTTTTCGTTTACATTGCTTGCTTGTGTTTGTTTATTCAAGTTCAAACATTTAAACGCGTTTTTCTCGGAACGTCAAAAAGCGACGTACGACAAGATAGCTCGACAACGTCGAACTGGCGATCGTTTACCTTCTGGATTCGATTGATAGGTAAAGGGATGGTAGTGTATCATCGCAAGCAGGAACTTGGAATGGCACCTGAGGGAAGGTGACCCTTTGTAATGTTAATATTCACACTAAAAGATGATGACAATAGATGAGTAAAAACTGCTACTGAATCCACTTTTTAAAGCCGGCCCTGATACTCATTGAGTGTTCTCATCACAGGGAACAGGGAAAGTTTTTTTTCCTGGCAATTGAAATTTTATCAAATTTTTATAAATGTGATTTTGACCCCTTTCCAGATTTAATATTCAAAAACCCAATAAATATGTCTAATGGTATTTCTAGTACGATTACAACTACAAATGTGATAACTTTGTTTCGCTGAGACCAATTAGAGGATGATCATGATGTTACTTTAGAGATCTACTAGTTTACCTGATTTTGTTTTACCTGGTCTTAGTGGAAAATCATCCAAATAACCCAAAATAGCAGTATTTTTCCAATTTGAATGAAGTCAACAAATAATGACACATTGAGATTATCAAAATAGTCTCATTTTTCGAAATTTGCATAGTTAACTAATCTCATATCTCATTGCAACGGTAGACGCTCAATAAAAATTGCAAGCCCCGCTCAAAACGTTCACTTTCTCCTCCATGATCTATGGCAAATAGTTTGCAGCACTTGTTGTCGCACTTACGTCAATTATTGCCGGCTAGCCGATCAGTCTACTCGGCGCGTGCGTATGTTCTCAGATGGGAAGAGTTATGATTGATTAGCAACTTCATGGAAATTTTCGGGTTTGTTTGCGAGCTAGCCTACCGTTAAACGGTTAGCTTGTTTGCTCGTTATTTGCATGACCGAGTTAGGGATGGAGAATTTGGTTTTCAATTAGGGTGACTGAGGATCGAATGTAATTGTATATAAAGGTTGGATTCAGTGGCTATGACCAGTCAACTAGTTACTACAAGAAGATGAAGACCTGGAGGGCTGGTGTTGGAGCGATTGGAGTTCTGCTGGTTTTGGTAAGACTTTTGGGAAAATCTTGCATTAAAAGTCGTAAAACTAACTAGAACATTCTCTTCCCAGACATGTCAAGTCACCGCTCAAATTTTAAGTGATGAGTTCGTGCAGGGCATTCATAGACAGTTACGAACGGCCGAGTATTTCAATGATCCTAAACCCTGTGCCCCCGGACAGTTGACGGTTTGTATCGGTTGCAAAAAAATCAAGATTTGCATTGGGGCTGAAACTGAAGACGGTAATCCAGAGCAGGATTGCCCCGCCGCTACACCACACTGCAACAGTGAGGAAGGTGGAGTTTGTTCCACTATTCCGGACCCACTTGAAGAGTGTGCAGCAGCCGCCACAGAGTTCACCTGTACCGCCAGCGGAAAATTCCCGGATCCGTACTCCTGCGATGGGTACTACTACTGTGAGACTGTCGGTGGTCTTGGAGATGCCTACAAATGTCCAACCGGATACAACTACAACAGCAAGGTTCAACTGTGTCAAAGAGCTTTCGGTGCCTTTGGTGGGTGCCAACCGGTCAACTGCACCGGCGTAACAGCCATCTTCACCCAGTATCCGGGAAATCCGCAGTACTTCTTCTATTGTAAGCCCGGAGCGGACGAAACAATTCCAAAGGAACCAATCATGTTTTCGTGCGGCGATGGAGCCTCGTTCGATGTTAAGGAAAACAAGTGCATCTACAAGTGTCCTCGCGAGGGACTGTTCAAGAAGGAAGGCAGTCCGGCGTCGTACTATCAGTGCTACTTTTCCGGCGGAAGACTTGTGGCTAAGGAGAAGAAGTGTCCCGGTGAAGGTCAGGTGTTTGACGAAACGAAGAAGACTTGCTTGAAAAGTATGATGAATGAGTCGTTTAGAAAACAAGTTTCTAGTGGATAAAATTCACTTAAGAGTAGTAAAATAAAGGATCGTTATTTATTTATTTATCAATGTATCTGAAAATTAGTAATTATTGATCTAAAACTGTGACGAAAGAATTGCATATTTACCAAAATTGAAGTTTGAGTCGTAGGTCCGTATCACATATTTGTGCAGAACGTATGGGTACACTGAAATAAAAAAGTACCAAATTCCTAAATTCTAGGAATTTTTCCAACTTTTCTTATTTTGTAATTGGGTTTTTTGGATTATTTAATAAGAAAAGGAGGCAAAACTCCTAGAATTATGGAAGTTGGTACGTTTTTTTATTTCAGTGTAATTCTCCGCCAACTCACAAGAAATCAAAAAAAAAAAATACCCAACCCCTCTTCGATTTGCGTGAAACTTTGTCACTAGGGACCCATTTTTGAACATTCTGAAAACACGTGTTTTCAATAATTTGCAGTCTGAAATGGTGGAACGTTTTTTACTTACTTTTTCTGACATTCTCAACTGACGAAACGGTCTACTTTTCATCACCAAAATAACAATACTGAAAAGTACTTTTCAGCATCCGTTTGATTGTTGAGAAGATTTTTTTCAGCAGCTTTTCAGCATTTGTATTGAAATGTAATACTTTTCGATACTGTTTTGGAATTTGACACTTCTTCTTGACGGTAAATAACATTCAAGCTTGGAATCAAACGTTTACCTGGAAAATCTTATTCAAAGCGTGTTTTCTGGTTTTTTTTTTTTAATTTTTTTTCAAACCCAATCGTATTTACCGGTAAATCTTGTTGGATAAATGTACCACTTGTTCTAATCTCTAATCTAATCAGACCCTAGCGCAGCCGATCTTTCGAAGAGATCCTGGAAAGTGCCTTAGGTTCCCGAGCATGGGTAAATAACAAGGGAAATGCAAAATAATACCATTCAATGGTATCAATACCAAATTTTGGTTTTCGCGAGCCCTTGAATATGTCTAAAGTGTAAGTTAATACCAATCTGTGGTATTTTACCAAATTTTGGTATTGTTTTGTTATTGGGAAAATTTTAAGAAAATTTCAAATTTTGACATACTAATTCTTACTTACATACTTAAAAACGCAAATCTACTCCAAATTAAAGCCAACTATTTTATTTTGGTTTAAAAAAGTCACTTAATGAACCTTAGAAATTGCGGAATACCATACATTGGTATTGTAAAGGTATTTTAAATAAAAAATTTATAAAATAAAGGTGATTCATAAATTTTTTTTAATGATGTTCAACATTCTTAAAAGTATGCTGATACATTTGAAAAATTATCAGAAAAACATTTATATTTTTACACGATTAACTTTACGACAACAATAGGTTTAAACGTGAAAAAAATAAAATTTTAGAATGCATTTTACTTAACATTGTGTGCCTTTTTCGTCATAATCGATAAATTCAAAAAAAAAAAAAACATAAGGTCAATCTTTGTTAATTTGATACAATAACTCTTTCAATACCAAAATGTTGGTATGCATGTGGTATTCGAACTTCGTTCTAAAATCCTTTTAATATTGGATTTGTGTTGAATCCTATTCAGTTAGAATCATGCATCCTCGAAAATCCCACGAAAAATGCCACGCTGCCTGGGCTATAGCCTTTCTCGTTCTGGTTTAGTTTGTTTCTCTTTCTTTGAATTTCCTGATATTTTTGCCTGTAGCTATGATGATGATAACAGCTCAATTATTATCTTTGTCTTATTCTCTACATCAATTAACACACTATCGCAGTCCTGTCGGATCTCTGCGCAAGACGATTTGTTTTCGGTGGGCACACTGAGAGCAGCAACAGCGGCGATTGATGAGTTCGAATCTCCATCGGCCTGTGCCGCGGGACAGTTGGCGGTCTGTGTCGGCTGCAAGAAGATCAAGATTTGAACTGCGGCCGCGAGTGACGCGGATAATCCGAAGCAGCTCTGCCCGACCGACATGCCGTACTGTAACAGTGACGAGGGTGGAGTTTGCTCTGTCAATCCGGACTCCAAGGCGGAATGTGTAGCTGCTGTTCCAGTGTTCAACTGCACCGCAACGGGAATGTTTCCAGATCCTTACTCCTGCACCGGTTACTACTTCTGTGAATCCATCGGTGCACCGGGCGATGCCTACAAGTGTGACCCGGGTTATAACTACAACAGCAAGGTTCAACTGTGTCAGCGTGGCTTCACCGGGTGTCAAGTGGCCAACTGCACGGGCGTCACCGCAATCTTCACGACGTACTTTGGAAATCCGCAGTACTTTTACTACTGCAAGGCCAATCCGGATGATGCTACGGCACCGAAACAACCCGTTATGTTCTCTTGCGGCATCGGAGCCACGCTGAACGCAAAGCTGGGCAAGTGCATCTACAATTGTCCTCGCGAGGGACTGTTCAAGAAGGATGGCAGTCCGTCGTCGTACTACCAGTGCGCCTACACCGCCGGAGTTCTTGTGTCCCAGGAGAAGAAATGTCCGACCGCGGGACAGGTATTTGACGATACGAAGAAGACATGCGTGAAGGGACCGGCGACGACGACTACGCCAGCGTCAGCGGCTTCGCTCAGAAAGCTTTCCTACAGCTTTTGGTAATCAATTACCAAAATCTTGAAAGGTTTAAAGAAGGGATCCGATGGTGGTGCTCTTTTACTCGGTGGTGGTTGAATAAAGGGCAGTTATTTATTTATTTATCATGAAAAAGCACAAGGGCAGCAAATGACCAAGAAGACTAAAGCTGCCAGAAATAAATGAATTAACAACAACATAAAAAGCAGTATGGGCTGTTTAATCCTGTGAAATTCTAAGTTCTTTGTTCGATTTGTGGTCCCCGAAAATGAAATTTACTAAACTAAACTAACATAATGCCGGGTTCGGTGGTGTAGTGGTAAACGTGGTCGCCTCTCAATCGGCCCCGGTGGTACTTTTTGAGACGAGATTTGTCTGATCACGCCTTCCGTCGGATGGGGAATGTTGGCCCCAGTCTAACCTAGAGGTAAGGTCGTTAGTTCAGTCCAGGTGTAGAAGTCGTCTCACTGGGTAGAGTCACTGTTCGGCAGTTGGACTCACATACCAAAGGTTGTCAGTTCGAATCCCGGGGTGGATGGAAGCTAAGGTGTAGAAAGAGGTTTGCAATTGCACCAACAATGAAGCATTCGGACACATTTTATATAATTTATTTTATTATAAAAAAAACTTTCATTCCTTTTAGTTTAAATGTCATAGTTAAGATATGTTTAAATCACCATACTTTTCTCACAAAAAAAAGAAAAGACACTTTTTATTTTTGATACCATCGACTTATATTTGATCTAGATAATGCCGTATCTGACAACTCGTGACATTATTTTTTTTAACTGCAGCTATAATCCACTTTGCCTCACCTGGACCATTGTTTTATTGTTTGTGTCTGCTTCATGCAATTTTCGTATGCGAGACATAAAATATATTGTATCTTCCGGGTGATAAGAGCGTTTCAGTTAAGGTTATCTCTCAAAAAATAAAATCTTTATTTAAATTTCACCAAAAAGTTTTGGGCTAGTTCAGTCTTGGGAGTATTTCGCAGGCATCGGTCACGATGCGGTTTGGTACTGCAGTCTTCAGCACTAGCTGCGTACTGTTGGGCTTTGCTCAGCTCTCACTGGGCCAACTCAACGCCTGTGGTCGACCGATCGATCCTTTGCCTACGTTAGTTTGCACGGGATGCAACACGGTTAAGATATGCATTGGTCCAACAAGCGTTACAGAAGGATTATGCGTTGGTGGTCCGTACTGTCACCAGAATGGCAATGGAGTAGACTGCACCGATGAGGCTCCTCCCGGGTGTGAACCGGACATCATTACAGAACCTCCTCCACCGGAACCGGAGGGTGAAGACGGCGATCCAGAAGAGGGTTCCATCCTGTGCACCGGAGTTGGCATCTTCCCGGATCCAACCGACTGCAACGTCTACCACTACTGTCCGGCCCGGAACCGGTTCTCGTGGGTCCAGATGTGTCCACCGGACTATGCCTTTGCGTACACATCCCCGGCGGCCTCGGACCGGTTCCCGTGCAAGCAGATCAAGACGGAAGCGAAGGATTGCGTCAAGCTTTCCTGCTCCTCCAGCGGTGACACCCTGAAGTCGTACGGAACCAGCAAGATCTTCTACGGGCTTTGCTCCGGCGAAGGTCGGGTGGCGATGGTAAAGTGCAGTGACGGTGCCACGTTCAACGGGACGGAGTGCGTGTTCAAATGTGCCAAGGAGGGACTGTACCCGAACACGGTGGACCCGAGTCAGTACTATCAGTGCTACTTTGCGGGGAAAACACTCGTGGTTCGGGCGAAGAGCTGCCCAGAGGGAAGGACCTTTGATACGAGTCTGATGGTGTGTACTTGAAAAAATGAAAAATAAAACAAAAAGATGTTTCCAACGTTACTGAAAATAAATCGAGTTGAAACCCTGTCAAATTATTTACTTAGGAAACAATTTAGAATCTGATGTGTGTTTTTTCGGTTTTGATCATCTCTCTTGATTTTCCGGTCTCAAAAATATTTTGTCGGAAAGCTCGTCTAATTTCCTACAAGTTTGTCTTGACCGAATTAACGACTTCGTAGGTACAGCAATTATCAAATTAAGGAATACAAAAATATTTAAATAACTTACGTCCATTTCAAATGTCATTCTCGAGTGCAACTGGTTTCATATACACAAAAATTGATCATATAAGCTTAGGATAACATGTATACTAAGTTTCATTGAATCAAAGAGGATCAAGAAAAAAGAACCTGAAAAAAAAATCCTGATTTTGAACTGAATTATTCTGTGCAATTAAACAATTGGAGAAGCATACCTGACAATGAAGCCTTGGTATAATTTTTTAACAACTATTCTCAGTCTTAACTCTATTCAAACAACAATATTTTGTTTTTGTCATATTATATTTTTTAACTCACGGTTTCAAAGAAAAAAAAAAACATAATGAACTTGATTGAACGTAACGTATGGATATTGTGAATCATAAAAGCAAAATTGATACAAATTTAAATAATTTTATTATTTGTGTTGAAAAGTGACTTTGGTACAAGATTTCCGGTGTGTGTTGAGGCCAACAAAATTAACTTACTTTTACAATGTCAATACAAAGAAATACATTTTTTACAAACTCGTAATTCTTCCATCCACCATCAATCACTTGGAGTCAGGCAAATACCAATCACCGCGTCGAAATATTTCCCCCCCGGACAGGGAATCTCCATCGCCACCAGTTTGGTACCGCTGTAAACACACTCGTAGAACTTCTTTGGATCATGGTGCGCAAAGTTGCCCTCCTTCGGACACTGGAACACGCACCCGGACCCGTTGAACGCATAGTTGGTGTCACACTTGAGCATCTCAATTTCAGATCCCGAACAGAAGGCAAAGTACGTCTTGCTGGTGCCGTAAGCCTGGAAGATTTTGCCCGGGTCGCACGTTACGGTTACGCAATCCGCGGCCAGCTTCTTCTGCTTGCACATGTGGGTGGCCGCGTTGAACACGTTGTTGGGTTGACAGTCGTACGCGGTGGAGGGTTCCCCGACAGCTTCACAGTAGTGGTAGCCTTGGGATCTTGGGAAATGGTTGATTAGAGGGACTTGGATTGATTTTGAAAGTTGCTAAATTTACCTGGGTAGAATCCGATTCCGGTGCATTTTAGAGGTTCCGGAGTACACCCGTTCTCCGAGCTAATAGTAGTTGAGCATACGTTCTTGTTGCAGTATGGTTTATCCAACGGACAAGATTTTCGCGTCATGTCCCCTTGAATACAAACCATTGTCGAGCTACACGTAGTACATACGGTATAGATTCCAGAGGGATCACATGTCTGTGGAAGTGGAGAACTGAAGGTTGTGATGGAATACGGAGACTTCACGGCTATGCCAGGAAATTCCACAGCACTTATGGACTATAAGAATACCACTACCGCAAATACAAAAAGAACGACGTTGCTGGGCATTCTTTAGGAACGTGATTTTGAACTGTAAATAATCCTACCTTAGCAACACACTTTTATACCGGCAGAGTTGCAGCTGTACCCGTTTATTTGGATTGCAGTCAAATCTAGAAGATGCTTGTTTTTCAAGTCCTTGAAATGTGTTGTCAACCCGCGTTGAAGGATGCAGGCCCGTAGCCAGAGGCTCTATTGAGTTCATAGCTATGAAAATTTAAATATAATCTGTTTAAAGGGTTTCATAGTTACCAAAACAGGAATATTAAATTGATTTTTGGTACACAGAAAAAAAAATCATGGTAATATTACATCTGGGAAGGGGTACATCTTTTATGTCATCAAAAAGGGGTTCAATTTTACCTCTGGAAATGTGTAATTTTACCACTTTTCTGGTGTAATGTCACTTTTTCAGTCTAAATTGAGGTAAAATTACATCATAAAAGAGGTAATATTCAACCTTCCAAAATTACAGCTTCCAAATTTACATTATTTTTTACTGTGTAGAGTATTTCAATATAAACCACGTGTCAGAAGTATTAAACCCGACATTAATCGTTATACGAACGGGAATTCCCGGTAAATCGACAATTTTTTAACCTCTCGATTACAGAGAGTCTTGGGAAATTTGATACCTCACCCAGTCGGCCTGGGTTCGATCCCAGACGGTCCCGGTGGCATTTTTCGAGACGAGATTTGTCTGATTACGCCTTCCTTCGGACGGGAAGTGAATGTTGGCCCGGACTAACCTAAAAAGGTCAGGTCGTTAGCTCAGTCCAGGTGTAGGAGTCGTCTCCCTGGGTCCTGTCTCGTTGTAGTCGCTGGTAGGCAGTTGGACTAACAATCCAAAGGTCGTCAGTTCGAATCCCGGGGTGGATGGAAGCTAAGGTGTAAAAAGAGGTTTGCAATTGCCTCAACAATCAAGCCTTCCAACACCTAGTTTCGAGTAAGAATCTCGCAATCGAGAACGCCAAGGCAATGCTGTAGAGCGAATAATTTGATTGGTTTTGAAATATTGAATAAAAATAAAAGAAAATTAATCACAGAGATGAGATGAGTTGAGCTTTAAAAAAACAGTCTGGTTAATGTTTAAAAATTATAAGACCTTCTCCACATTTTTTTTAAGAGATCCCCTTATTCTAGTAATGCACAAGCCACATCAATCGTCCATAGGATCATTGTAATACATAATTAGCTGAACTTTT
The DNA here is from genome assembly GCF_016801865.2 of Culex pipiens pallens. Lineage (NCBI taxonomy): Eukaryota > Metazoa > Arthropoda > Insecta > Diptera > Culicidae > Culex > Culex pipiens. Next base: position 168,601,298 of record NC_068938.1, read on the forward strand.
TGAAAAAAAAAAATACTTTCAAAAGCACAAGATAGAGATTTAGGGGTGAAATCTGCGAAATACTTGTCCAAAATGTGCAAAATCATCACCACTTTTTTATTTTTCTCGTAAAATTCAGATAAATCTTGAAAAAAAAATGAAAAATGAAAGGGGTCGTACCGCTCCTCCTTCATGATATATCGAAAAATGGACCTCAGAGTCATGGTCAAGGACTTAAATAATAATATTGATGCATTTGTTTTACTTAAAATAAAATTTAATTTCATTTAATTTCAAGCAACCAGGATACAGATAGATGTATTAAACCTTGGAAAAGTTACTCAGCGCGAATGAAAAATCGTAAACGATAAACGTTTAAATGTTTAAATCGTTAACGTACACTACAGATTTTAGTCAATAAAAACTCAACAAATCATCTTCTATTTGCAGATTAAGATAGCGTTTTCGAAGAGTTGAAATAGTATTTATTTACCTCAAAATAATAAAAACACAACGATTCATTGAATAGCTATGTCTTCATTGTAAATTAAGTTAATCAAATGTAATTATTCAATACATTTCAAATATAAATAGCAAAATTTAACTCTCAATTTCAGGAAATCGTCACCCTCTACACACTAAAAAATTTAATGGAAGCGTTCATTTGACGTAATATTTGTTCATGTAAATGAGAATTTGATCTAAAATTATTTTTGTTTAGCCGTAATAAGGCTAAATTTACACTGTCATGCCTTTGCCAAACATTACATTATGCGAAATCTAATAAAGCATAAAGTTTAACCTAATATTACATTTAATTTGATGCACATATCTGGAGCGTGTTTTTAGATGTAATATTACATCAGATGAAACAGAATAACACGCACCTTTTTCGTTCCACGTTTGCCGAATGTGTTGTGCAAAAAAGTGACAGCCATATTGAAAATCGTGGAAGTAGCTGTGACTGGAGATTTTCTCCTCAATTGTGTATTTAATAAAAAAACATCGATTTTGGTCAAGCTAAACATGTGTTTGATTGTCTTACAAGAATCTGACATTTCCAATAAGAGTTTCGTCCCACCAAAATTGCGTTAGATGTAATTTTACACGACCTCGATTGGTGGGTTGGATCGTGTAATTTAAAATTTGACGTAATTTTACATCTTATTTGATGCTCCAATTATGTGCATCTAATTTAACGGAAAATTACACGATTTTTTCGTAGTGTGTAGTTACACGTTTAAACATAATCATGTTGTACAGTCCAGACTCGATCATCCAATGTTTCCAAATCACTTTAGAACATTTTTGGGGTCATATTTGAACTCAACGACTTAAAACAAGACAATGTCAAAAAATGCGATTCGATTATCTGAAGATTTGAATATCAAAGTGAAATTTTTACGAGGGCTTTGAAAAAAATTACCGAGCCACGTAGCCCAGTGGTAACGCTTCCGCCTCGTAAGCGGTAGATCGGGGTTCAAATCCCGGCTCGGACCAACACAACTGGGGATCTTTTCCTTTCTGGAATCGATTGCTTAGTAAAGGGAAGGTAGTGTATCGTCACAAACTGGACCTTATCACGACACCTTAGGGAGGCGACCTATGGAATGTTAACATTAACCTCAACATGTTAACATTAAGTTGAGAATGAAACTGCCACTGAATCCGCTTTGTAAATGCCGGCCCCGATACTCTTCAAGGGTGTTCCCCTCAGGAACTGGGAAAGATTTACTTTACTTTGAAAAAAAGCGTGTCTTTTACCTCAGAAAACTTCAAAATTTAAAAATATTGATCATTGATAATTACTTATTATAGTATTGTACAGTTTGTCAAAAAATCTAAAATAATCAATTTGATCACATTTTTTTGGGTTTTGATTTTCAAAAAATAGACCAGTGCGTTTTGTTTTTTGGATAACATTCAATCTTACCCTGACTACAGTTCTGCTAAATTGCCATGACTAGTTTTTGATTGCTAAATGCTGGGTTAATTTAAAATTCTTCAGTCATAGAATTGCAACACACTTCTTAGAAAAACCATTTATAATAAGCAAGCAAAAAAAAGTTTTTTTGCAAAAAAAAAAAAATAAATACGACCATTTCAAAGTCCTCTGGAAAAAAAATATAATATTTAGCAAGGTCTTATCTTCCGTTGAAAACGCCAAAAATATTATCTGCAAACATTGCAAAAAAGCAGACAGTTTAATCTCTTGTTTGAATTGCTCGCTTTCAAGGTTGCAATAAGGAAGCATATTGTCTCCAACGCGTCAGTTTTTGCAAAATTTGATGCAATCTGATGTCTAAAGTTCCACCGTCATATCTCTAAAAATCAAGTATAAAAGCATCCGAATGCGAGCATATCCTTCACAGTGAAATTTAGCAGAATGTCGTGTAAACTTGTACTAGCAATCTTTGCTGTTGCGGCGATGCTGCAACTGTCGGCAGCTGAGGTGGAGTTTCCGGGAAAGCTTGTGAATTCGCCCTACTCGATCGCTCCATTTTACAATTTTCCGGATTCTTGTGAGGGATCTGATATCTATACGGTTTGCACTGGCTGCAAATCCTATCTAGTTTGTGCACCAGGAGTCGACGCGATAGAAACTGATTGCCCTACGGAAAAACCGTACTGCAACAAGAATACCTGCTCGAACACTCTGAGCTCGGAGTATGAATGTATGCCGGATTCTTTGAAGTGTACCGGAATCGGATTCTACCCAGGTAATATGAACAAAGCTGATGATTTTCTCGCAGAACTAATCCATCTTCTTTTCTAGATCCCAAGCTATGCCAGTACTACCACTACTGTGAGGAATCTGGCCAGCAATCAAACGTGTACGACTGTCAACCAAACAACGTGTTCAACCCGGCCACCAACATGTGCAAGCAGAAAAGACTGGCCGCGGACTGCGTGGCCGTTAAGTGTGATCCGAACAAAGTCTTCCAGGCTTTCGGCTCCAGCAAGAAGTACTTTGCGTACTGCGGTGACGATGGAAAGATTTTGATGTTCAAATGTGACACCAACTATGTGTTCAACGGGGCCGGGTGTGCGTTCCAGTGTCCAGGCTTGGGTAACTTCCCCCATACCGATCCGAACAAGTACAACGAGTGCTACTTCAGCGGTACCAAGCTGGTGTCGAAAGAGGTGAGCTGCCCGGGAGAGAAGGTATTTGACGCTGACAAACAAGTTTGTCTGACGGCGTGAGGATGGTTTATTTTCTTGATTTGTAAACATTTAGTGAAATTGAAAAAAATAGATGAATTAAATAAATATTAGCGAAACAAATTTGACTTTGACTTTAGTAAAATTAAAAAGAAGTCACTTTTTTCTAACAACCTAACAAGTGTTCTTACAAATGGTAAGAATTTTAGTAGCATGCCGGGCTGTGAAACTGGTCAGATTTTTCTACGACTTCAACTCCAAGATCGGCTGAAGATGATCTAGTTGTTCCAGTTCCGACTCCGAATCCAGCTTATATAGATTTATTGATTCTGAATGATCGAACTTTACCGACTTCAAAAACAACTTCAATACAAAGTTATTGCAAATTTACTAGCCGTGACTTCTCATATCTGAAGAATCCAACTCTGCTTCAAAAAATTATTAGGAAAACTTATTATGCAAAGCAGCATCTTGTGACATGAGAAATAACCTTTATGTAGTTCAAAATCCAGTCACAATTTAAAAAAAAAAACAGTTACAATTTCGCAAGCCAAATCACAAATGTATCAATTTTGAATAGTTGCGTCATGATCAAATTTTGTACCAGCTTGCGCATCTTCACACTTTTGCACGGTCTAGGGAAGATCAAGCCATGCTGTTGCTGGCACTAGAAATGGCGAATGTCACTGGTGTTATATTTTTTTGTTGCTGTCTTTTTTAATTAACAGAATCTTTAGTTGATACTAATGCGAACCAGCTTTTGGCATATGCTTATTAATTGATTTAAATTGTCTGGAAAGTTATTAATTGACCAGCCTTTAGCAAAACCACTTTGTTTAAACATGCAAAGCATATTAAAAATATCTTGCGTAATATTAGAATATTTCAGTAAGTGCACTCATCCCTCATTTACTAAACCGCAAAAGAAATCCGCCAACACAGTAGTTGCCCCGACCCCTCTTCGATTCGCGTGAAACATTGTCTTAAGGGGTAGCTTTTGCCTCTAAACACGAATCCGAGATCCATTTTTTGATATCTCGTGATGGAAGGGCGGTACGACCCCTTCCATTTTTGAACATTCGAAAAATGACGTGTTTTTCAATAATTGTAGAAGGGACTTTTATGTAAATTGGACGCCCAATTTGAAATTTATTCAGAAAAATACAAAAATAGTTTCTAAAATTCTGCAATTTTTTGTTACTTGATAGTAAATTTGTTTGGGAACATTTCATTTTAACGGAAATTTAATGTACTATTCGAATATACAATCAACCCCAGAAGTGTCATTTTTTCATCTAGAACAAAAATGATATTTTTTTCATTTTTTTCTGACTTTGGGTAATTCGTTTAGAGTGTAAAAATGTTCTAAAAAGTTGTATAAAAGTTGATCGTTGATCATTAGGGTAGAGAAGTCAACAATGAGACACTGGGAACAGTGATAAAATGGCTCTCACAAGTCTAGTTTCAACCAATCATGCTCATATTTGGGGAAAAGGTGTGCGTGCTTTTTTTGTTTCCAAGATATGGCCATTAGGGTGTAATATGGTTGTATGGAAAAAAATAAAGTTGTCCAAATTTGGCCAGCACAGCAACTTTTTGGTTCCTTATAGGGTCCTTTACAACTCCCCAAAGTTTGGTAACGATTGGTTAAGTCCCCACTTTGCGCAAAGCGATTCAATTTTCCATACAAATTTGTATAGGAAAAATCATTTTTTTGAATTATGATATTTAAAAAATCTACGTTTCACGCTATATCAAAACCGGATTCATATTCGGATGCTCTGGAATGTGCTCTACAACTTTCCCGAAGAGAGTATGGTGCTAACTTGCTCCTGAAAGAAGATACAGCGTCCTCAAAACTCGTCTAAAACGTGATTTTCGATCAAAAAACACCTTTTAGACGAGTTTTGAACACGCTGTATCTTCTTTCAGGAGCAAGTTAGCACCATACTCTCTTCGGGAAAGTTGTAGAGAACATTCCAGAGCATCCGAATATGAATTCGGTTTTAGTATTGCGTGAAACTTGGATTTTTCAAATATCAAAATTCAAAAAAATGATTTTTTCCATACAAATTTGTATGGAAAATTGAATCGCTTTGCGCAAAGTGAGGACTAAACCAACCGTTCCCAAACTTTGGGGAGTTGTTCAGGACCCCAAAAGGAACTAAAATAATGCTGTGCTGGAAAATCGATTTTGATATTACACCCTAATGGCCATCTAAATTTTTTTTTGCAATTCCGTCGTGAAACTACTTTCTTTTCCTGTCATTCTTGAACGACGAAATAGCCTACTTTTCTGTACCAAAAATAACAGAATCGAATAACAACACTTTTCAAAATAAATGCTGAAAAGTTCTACTTTTCAGCACTGAAATTGGTGCTGAAAAGTTGAACTTTTCAGCACTTGTTTCGAAAAGTAACACTTTTCAACATTTTTTTGATTTAAACGATTTATTGACAAAATACATGAAAATTCGACTTAAAATTTCACTCAATGGGTGTTTTTGAAATTGCAAAAAATGTTGTATGGAACTCGTTGCAAAACTTGATTTTTTCAGCACTCGTCGTATTTATCCAACTCGGTGAACCTCGTTGGATAAATGTACGACTCGTGCTGAAAAAATCCTCTTTTTGCAACTTGTTGCATAAACTACTATTAAATTACGAAAATCGCCAGACTTTGGGGCGGTTCAAAAAAATAAAGAAGAGGGGGAAGTCCAATTTTGCTCAATTTCAATTTCAATTTCATGATAGTATAACCAGCTCCTCCAAATTTTAGCATGATCTGGAAAAGTCGATTTCGAATTTGTGTACAGTTGGGGCACCCAACATAGAAGTTGAAATTAGCTTTTTTGAGACTAAAGACTTTTGGCATATGTTTTTAGTACCGATCTTTTAATATTTTCAGAACATTTTTAAAGTTTTGTTTCATTTATCTGAAAAAGATCCAAATAAATGGCCTTCAAGATTCATTATCTAGTATTTGCATTGCCAATCTTGACGTTCCTGATGTTTTTGCACTTGATTGCACAGGAATAATATCCCTTGTTTATGAATGAATGACCGAATCACGTAGCCTAGTGGTAACGCTTCCGCCTCGTAAGCGGTAGATCGGGGTTCAAATCCCGTCTTGGACCAACATAACTGGTGATCGTTTCTCTTCTGGATTCGATTGCTAAGTAAAGGGAAGGTAGAGCATCGTCACAAGCTGGACCTTATTAACGACACCTTAGGAAGGCGACCTATGGAATACTAACATTAACCTCAACACAACATGTTAACATTAGTTGAGTTAAAAACTGCCACTGAATCCTCTTTGTAAATGCCGGTCCCGATACTCCTCAAGGGTGTTCCCCTCAGGAACTGGGAAAGATTTACTTTACTTTACTTTATGAATGAATAAGCTCTGATAAAAGCTAGATAACACAAAAAAAAAACAACTTAAGTTGACTCTCATGCAGTATAAAGAAGAAATTCGAAACGGAACCATCTCACAACTGTACAAACTGCAAAATGTTACGAACAGTATTCCTCCTGCTTGTGGTGGCGTTGATCCAGCACTCAGTTGCTGGACAGGAACTTCCTGGAAAGCTGGTGAAATCTCGTCGATCGTATGCCACAATGTTTCCTGTAGTCTGTAACCCAACTGGACATTACGTGCAATGTAATTCCTGTTCTTCGTACATGGTTTGTCTGTCGGGGATGCAAACTAGTGGACCTTGTCCAGCAGACAAACCGTTCTGCAATAACAACGCGTGCTCGGCTACTCCGGACTACGGTGCTTGTCCCGTCCCCAGCCTTAATTGTACTGGAAGTGGATATTATCCAGGTAATTGTTGCGTTTTTAATGCATGATCGTTAAGGCCTAACTACTTTTTTCTTTCAGATCCCAAAGCATGCCAATTCTACCATTACTGCGATGGAAATGGAGCGAACTCAGACGTTTACGAATGTCCTCGAAACTATGTCTTCAATCCAGTAACCACATTGTGCAGACAAGATGTCGATATTCGATGTGACAGCGTTCAGTGCGATCCAGACAAGATATTGCAGCGCTACGGAAGTAGTGACAAATATTTTGTGTTCTGTAGAGATCAGGAAATCCTTATGGCCAAATGTGATGATTTTCATGTATTTACCGGAACGAGTTGTGAATTCGAGTGTGTACATGAAGGCCGTTACCCACATCCTGATCCATCCAAATACTACCAGTGTTACTTTTTCGGAGAAAAGTTGGTATCGCAAGAGATGACATGCCCGTTGAACAAAGTGTATGATGCTTACAGAGGAGTTTGTCTTGCATAAAATGCTTAGTTATGTGAACGCAGTTTGTCTAATTAATAAACGTTGAATATACTATCGGATAATTTTTTGATTCGTTTGAGGGGACTAAAAAGACATCTTCCAAGCCATAGTGTGTGCCGGTGCAAAATTTAGTTAAGGAGATATGAATTTTTGAAAAAATAGTGTCTTTTGGAAAATATCGAAAACCTTGACAAAAAAATATGAAAAATCATTTCTCAAAGCAAGTTTAAGTTATAGTTTCTTTTAGCTGTTTTTTCGGTTTTCTTTTCGTTTTTTGGCTTTTGAACAATTCTATTCCAAAACCTGAAATGGATTATATTTGTATTTTTAATTTGGCTCAAACTTTGTTTGGGCCTTCCCTTTAACCAAAGAAGCTGTTTTGTGTCCGATTTTGAAAGTTAAAAATTATACATTTGTGAAATTTTTCGATCTTTTCGAACACAATATTTTCTTTTTTTAAATCAAGACTTACATTTCAAAAGGGGGTAATATTGAATGTTTGTCCCTTTTGAAATGTTAGTCTTGATCCACAAAAGATGTAAAAGTACTGTTTTAGAAATGATCGGAAAATTTCACGAATGTTTAATTTTATTAACATTGAAAATCTGAACATTAGTTGCTGAGATATCAGCATCATAAAATGGAGGGTTTTTTGGATGAGACTTAGAAAAATTCAATTTTCCAGTTTCTTTTTCTTTAAGCCGATGTATCTCAGCAACCCGAGGTCCAATCTTCAATGTCTCTTAAACAATTTCATAGCAAATTTTCTGAACTTTAAAAAAAAAAAATTTTTAGAAATGGTCACTCATGGTCACTAATTTTAAAAATCGAAAAACTGCAAATATTTCGCTGAAATCAAACTTTCTGTAGTAATATCTTGTAAACGGGGCTCTATATCACAAAATCTGTAGAGAACTTTTCGATTGCAATTCAATTTTACATAAAAAAAATATGTCATTTATATTTTTTTGCACGTAATTTCAATTTTTCCAAAAAAAAAACTAACTTAATACACCTATAAGGTTGCTGCCTTCCTCACTGCTTCCTAAGAATTAGTCTAGAAATATTTTTCATCTGAATTATCATTTTTTTTGAAAAATCATAACTATCATAACTTAAACTGGGTTACCAGGTTTGGACTCGTTTGGAAGGCCTTTCGATTGGCATTCTAATCTAATCTAATCTAATCTAATCAGACCCTAGCGCAGCCAATCTTTCGAAGGGATCCTGGAGAGTGCCTTAGGTTAGATGACGCCTAGCACTCTTCTTGTCATTTATTAACATTTGCAGTGCGCCATTGCATTAGAATGCATTGAAACATCACAAGCGTTAAACCGGCCAGGCCTAATGCGTAAAGCCGTATCGCAGAGATGACTCGTAATTGGGTTGAGTTTGAGCACTGAGTGTTCGAACAACAACACAATTCTGAATCGACAGGGGAGGAAGAAGCGTGGGGACACACCACCATACGCTCCGAGATTTTGGTTGTATTCGTTGGGAGCACCATGCTAAGAAGGTTTGGTACTCCGGGACCCTCTGGGATGGGACATTGTATTTCCACGAATGCCCTGGACACTATCTGCCGTGGTTATAGCGCCACAACTCGCTCTCTGTAACAGTATTCCTAATTTCAGCCCACGCTCACCAAGTCGTCATGGCCTAGTGGTTAGCATTTTTGCTTACCAATCCAAAGGACGGGGGATCGAACCCCGCCTCGAGCGACTTTGATTTTTCGTTCATATTCATCATTTCAAATTTAAGTGTTCTTAACTTTCTCGTTGGGAGCAGATGGGAATCGAACCCAGAACCATTCGCTTACAAAGCGAACACCGTAACCAGTCAGCCACGGCCGCTCCAAGAAGGCCTTTCGATTGGCATTCAAACAAAAAGTCGGTTGATGGATCCGGAAAATGTTTACAAACAAATAAGGGAGATCCAGCTTTAAAAAAGTACATAAATATCAATTAAGTGGTCAGAACTTGAAAAAGGATTGCTAGATCATCAATGTTATGGACTCGTTGAAACAGTCTTGATTACCTATTCAACGATGGGTTGGATGATGGATCCGGATATAGTTTACATACATTTATGTGAGATCCGGCCGTAAAAAAGTATATAAATATCACTTAAGTTGTCGTAACTTGAGACAGGGTTGTCAGATCTTCAATATTTTAGACTCGTTGGAAGAGTCATTCGATAACCGAACCAACGATGGGTCGGATGATAGATCTGTACATAGTTTACATGCATTTAAGTGAGATCCGGCTTCCAAAAAGTACATAAATATCTCTTAAGTGGTCATAACTTGAGACAGGGTTGCCAGTTCTTTAATGTTTGGACTCTTTGAAATGGTAGTTTGTATACCTTACCTATCCAACAATGTGATATATTAGAAAACACATTTTTATACATAACTTTTGAACTACTTATCGAGGAGATCGAAGTTGGCTTTGCTGGTGTACGGGTGTTTGAAAATTTGCTCCGGGTGATTTTTATCGTCTTCCGTCATATCGCGAATTTTAATATTTGAAGAGTTTTAACGGTACCGGTTTCCGGATTCTGGTTGGATTCCGGTTTGTTTTTTTTTTTTGCTTTTTGTGTGGTCAAGTTGGAGCTTCTAGTTTTTAAGTGAATAAGAGGAAGAAATTTACTTTGCCGAAGAAAAAAAGGGGTTGAAGGGCTCCGGCTCCAGCCAGGCTCCGGAGGTTAAAGGTGGAAGGAGCTTTTGGAGGCGGCTGGAGAATAGAAGTCCCGGTGGTGACAGCCTCTCCCGGCCGAAGTCTGTCCGGTTGAAAGCAAGATCGGGAGAAAAGCAAGAAAGAAGATTGGGGGGGGGGGGGGGGGGGCGAATTTTGAGAAGAAGGAAGAATCTGTAGCAATCTGGAGTGAAAGGAAAAACGTTTGTAAGGAAGTGTTTCAAGATAATTTTGGCTATTTTGTGGATTTGCCAAATTGTTCTAGTGCTGGGAAGGTTATTTTTTATGTGTTTTGGTTTTACTTGGTTTTTATTTTTTCTTTTTGTGAAAGTTTTATGTTGTTTGGGGGTTGCTTAGCAACTTATTTTTTTTTGTCTAATTTTGGACTGTTATTGCAAGTGCCTGTTGGGATTGTTATTAACTCAAGCGTTCCGGTTTTGAAGAGGTTGAAGCAAAATTTTGGTGAGTGCGTTCCGATTATTGGGCTATATTTTTGATACAAGGTTTTAAAGTTTTGGGTTGATACAAATTTATTTAAAATGGAAATTGTTACGAAAATTTTTAATAACTTGGAGGTAGTTGTCAAATTATTTTATATAAACTCATTATACAGTTCGTTGATTGACCAAATTAGTCGTAACAGTGAAGCTTTTCGTCTTGCAAATTTATCTATTGATGGGTTTGGAAATTTATTATCGATGGTTTTTTTTGGTAATGAGAACGTATCTGATATTAAACGGGAAAATTGTTACAATCTAGATTTTTGCAAACAATTTGATATATTACTTTTCACACAGCATAAAGCTTGCAGCCTGATTTTTGAAGTATTTTGGACATTAAATTTTGTGGTTTAACTAATGATTCAACGAAAGAGGACGTTACTTTTGAGTTTCAAGAATGTTCTTCAAATGTTTGCCTTTTTGACAATAAAATTCGTGGTAAATGTAAGTGTTTTTGGACTAATGTTTTTGGCTTGGAGAATAAGGTGAAGGTAAAGTTCATTGAGTTTGGGAATGATAATTTAAAGCTTTGCTGGATCAAATTCATGGAAGGAAAAATAATTTGAAGTTTTCTTCGAATGATATTTCTCAGTTTAGAAAGGATGTAGCATCATTTATATCGTTTAATGGTTCTGTATATGATGTACTTTTTAAGTTCAGTATTATTTTTTCAACTCTCAAAGACTTGGTTTGTGAAATTTTGAATTGTGATATTTTGTTGAGTATGGATATGTTGTGGATAATTGCTGCAATGTTTAAGAAATTTATTGTAGTTTATTCTAAAGGGACCATCCATAAACCACGTGGACACTTTAGGGGGGGGGGGGGGTATGGCGATTGTCCACGATCCATACAAAAAAAGATTTTTTTGTAGGGACAATTGTCCACGAAGGGGGGGGGGGGTATCAGATTCCCAAAAAAGTGTCCACGTGGTTTATGGATGGTCCCAAAGATGCTCCACCTAAAGTATACAGGTTGAGTGAATTTGACATTGGTGATTACTGGAGATTATTTGTTCTGATTGATAGAGATAGTTATCATTTTCATAGTGTTTTAAGCATTCTACCTGATTCAAAGAAACGTTTTGATTTGGTATCTGATGTTTCGGTTCTTCCTGTAACTGATTTGTGTGATTCAAATAATTTTATTAGTGATTCAGTTGTTGATTTGGATCAATTTGCGTATAAAGAAAATGAATATGGATGGAAATTGTATGTATTAGGCATTGATTGACCAGTTGAATAGATTTGGTTATTCCTTTGATTTTAATTTAGATTTTATTTTTGAGTTTAGGAGTAACATTGCGGATTTTATGTTGTGAAATAGAAACATGTTTGAATCTATTTAAAGTATTTAAAGTTTTTAAAGTATTTAAAGTATTTATAGTATTTAAAGTATTTAAAGTATTTAAAGTATTTAAAGTATTTAATGTATTTAAGTATTTAAAGTATTTAAAGTATTTAAAGTATTTAAAGTATTTAAAGTATTTAAAGTATTTAAAGTATTTAAAGTATTTAAAGTATTTAAAGTATTTAAAGTATTTAAAGTATTTAAAGTATTTAAAGTATTTAAAGTATTTAAAGTATTTAAAGTATTTAATGTATTTAAAGTATTTAAAGTATTTAAAGTATTTAAAGTATTTAAAGTATTTAAAGTATTTAAAGTATTTAAAGTATTTAAAGTATTTAAAGTATTTAAAGTATTTAAAGTATTTAAAGTATTTAAAGTATTTAAAGTATTTAAAGTATTTAAAGTATTTAAAGTTTTTAAAGTATTTAAAGTATTTAAAGTATTTAAAGTATTTAAAGTATTTAAAGTATTTAAAGTATTTAAAGTATTTAAAGTATTTAAAGTATTTAAAGTATTTAAAGTATTTAAAGTATTTAAAGTATTTAAAGTATTTAAAGTATTTAAAGTATTTAAAGTATTTAAAGTATTTAAAGTATTTAAAGTATTTAAAGTATTTAAAGTATTTAAAGTATTTAAAGTATTTAAAGTATTTAAAGTATTTAAAGTATTTAAAGTATTTAAAGTATTTGAAGTATATTGAGTTTAGTTTGCTATTCATCTGCATTGACTATTTCTTATTCCTGATTTTCTGTTCTTCTTTTGCTCTCCCTATCATCTGTCCCTTTTTTGTCATTGTGAGGGGATCATCGATCTATCCGCATTGACATACTATCTTTTAATTTTTCTGACTTTCTTTATATTTTCCACTGTCTTTTTCACACTTACTACCAGTCTTTGTGAGGGGATACTGAGCTCGATTTGCTCTCCATCCGCATTGACCTTTTCTCATCTATGATTTTCCTTTTCATCAGTAGTTAGAATCAAAGCCGGGGATTGGGGAGGGAGCATCAGGGCAGTGGACAGTATGCTGTAGTGGCGGAGACTGGATGTAGATAGTGGAAGACCAGAACTACGTCGCAAGGGGAAAATAGTGTATTAATTGAACAATTCTTAAGGATTGTCTAATTACTGCACTTATTGACTTCTGTCAGTTTCCAGCTGTCTGCCGCGCCCTTTTAGGCCCCCAACAGGGTGCGAGCCCTGTTTTTCAGCTTTGTCAGACTTTTTTCGGAGTTATTGGAGATTACTGTCGGAAGGAGATTCTCTTCCCCTGAGGACACCGTGAGTGATTTTGCTTGTTCGCGTCCAACCATCCCCTTTTGGCCCTTCATACGGCAGTAATTTGAAGATGCTTCTTTTAAGTCTGAGCCACTGTAATTCTAGGCAACCGCTACATAGGTCATCCTTGTGGCCCTGTTGGTTATCCCATCAAATCAAATCAAATCAAATCAATAACTTTTGAACTACTTATCGAAACTTCAATTTGTATAAAATTCGATATATTGGACTCTAAACCAGATCGAATGCAACAGATTTGAGTCAAATCCCTCAGCCGCAGAATTTTTGACCATATTTCTCAATGGCGTAAAAGCTGCGGGTTTTTGTCCCCTAAAACATATCAAAAATTCTCGAAAGTCAAAAAATGCATATTTTTGAAAATTTAGTATTTGTAAAAAAAAAGTTAAGGCTGGTACAAATTTTATTTAAAGATTTTGTCTCAATGAAAATTTAAGTGCAATCAGCTGAAATCTATTCAAAATGTATTCTCCTGCGTTTAGAGTATTTGTTTGGGTTGATTTAAAAATCTATCGAGGAATTAAAAGTGAGAGTGTGTGCGTGCAACATGGAGTTAAACTTTTCAAAGTGCTATGGTACTCTTCACAGCAACTTCACAGAAAGTTGAACTCCATGTTGCACACACTCTCACTTTTAATTTCTCGATTGAATTAAAAAAAATCATTCATTCACTGTGGAACATTAAAAATTGGGCAAATAGTTTCTGAGATACAGCCTCACAAAGAATTCGAATCGGTAAAAATACATTTTCTAAGTGCCTTCTAAGAACCTTAATTTTCGATTATCCAAACGGTAACCATTTTGATGGTGACAAAAAAATGTGTGTTACGCCACGAGCTTGTAATTTGAATTTGTGGAACATTTTATAGTGAAATAAAAGATGTGTGATAAGTTAATTTTTTTGCAGTAAATTAATTTATTGTAGTGAAGTCCAATTGACTTCCAATCGACCCAATCATCATCATGTAGAATAAATAAACAACCCCAAACTTTTCATATATTTTTTTCGCTGACAAAAAGGTGTGAATTATCTCAGTATATTGTCATAGCTGAGCACTGACCATTGTAGCGCGAAATGAACTCCTCTCAACGGCACTTTTTCGCAAGATTTTACCGTTCGCTAAATATTGGGAATTCTAATAAACTTATTTATATAAAGTCGGTAGCGCGAAGCCACAGATTCTCACAGTCCAAACTCGACCACCATGACTACCGGTGACAAGTTGGTGATCGTGATTGTTTTTTCGCTGGTAGGATCAGCAATTTGATCGTGTGTTTTCGACATGAGTTGACACTTTTCTTTGAACAGGTTTTGGCAGCAGCTCAAAGGAGCGTCTACCTGAATGGAGTTCGCGAGGTGATTGGAGGTTGGAGTAGGCCGTCGACTGCCCTAGCGGATCCGGGCATTGAACGGGAGACCTGCGATGGTACGAACAAGCTGACCGTCTGCAACAACTGCACCCACATTACGGTTTGCGTGGGCAGTCGAACCCCGCGGCAGTGTCCGGGAACGCATCCGTACTGTAACTCGTTGGAGGGAGGAGATGGCTGTTTGGCGGTTCCGGATACGAGTTTCAATGATTGTGCCTTATCGCAGGTTGGACTTCGCTGTACTTCGGTTGGGGTGTTTCCGGACCCGTGGAGGTGCGATCGGTATCATCACTGTATGACGGACTCTGGGACGTCCGATGTGTACACTTGTCCGCAGGGGTACGTGTTCAACCTGGATACAGCGCACTGTGTTCAGAGGGTTAATGGCAGCTGTTCGACGGTGGTGTGTAGTAGAAAGAGTGTGTTGATTCCGTACGGAGATAGCAAGCAGTTCTACGCGTACTGTGACTATACCGCAGATCGGAACAATCCGACGATCTTGATGTTCAAGTGTCCCATAGGAGCGCTGTTCAATGGAGTCAACTGTGAATTCCAGTGTCCCAGTGAGGGAAAGTTCCCTAATAGTAGTAATCCTACTCTGTACTACGAATGTTACCGGGTAGGCAAGAACCGCCGACTTGCAAGTCGACTGATCAAGTGTAGTAACGGAAGCTGGTTCAATGGTAAGACGTTACGCTGTGAATCCGGAGTAACGGAAGCTAACACCACTGTTACAATTCAAGGATTATAGCTCTTTATTGAATAAAAAACCCAAAAAACCTTACAAAATCTCACAAAACCCTCTTGAAGACACATCTCTGCGCCTTCTCATCAAACTCCCACCAGGTGGGACAGTACAGCATCCGAATCGACAGCGACCTTGCTCCGTACATGCGCCAGCAGTGGAAGTATGTGTTCGGTTCCAGTGGATTCGTGAAGAATCCCTCCTTGGAGCACGTGAACGGGCACGATCCAGCATCATCGTTGTTGACCGCCGCCGCCGGGCATCGGTACACGGCGATCGAGCCCAGTGAGCAAACTCCATAGTACTGCCCCGTAGTGTCGTACTCCTGGAATACCTTCAGCGGTTCACACCGGATCGTAAGACAGTCGGATGGTGAGCTGAGCTCTTTGCACTGCTGGGAAGAATAGTCAAAGACGGACCCTTCAGAACATCGCACAGTGTGCGATTGATCGCCCTTCGCGAAGCAGTAGTGATAGGCGTTGCAGTCGCGTGGATCCGGGAAGAGTCCGGGACCGGTACACTTCATGGCGGGAACGGGTTTGATTGTGGTAGGAGGTTCCGTTGATTCGGTAATCTCCAATTGAGTTGTAGTTTCAACCACTGTCAAAGTTTCCGTCGACAACTCCACTGTAGTCAACTCTGTTGTCACAGCTTCCGTTGTACCTTCGGTCGTGGGTTCACATCCGGCCGTAGGCGTTTCGTTGCACGTGGCAAATCCGTCGTCTCCGTCGACGCAATAAGGGGTGCCCTCGGTGCAGAACATATCCAGCGAGCCAGTTGGCATGCACAACGTCATCGAGTTGCAGCCGTTGCAGATCATGCTCCACTCAGCGCCGCCGTCACAAAGGGGGTCAGCCAGTTCGTTGGTCGATTCTTGAAGGGTTTGGGGGACCGAAAAGGTCAGAAGGAGTAGGAGTAACACACGATTAACCATAGTTTCTGATTCGGATAGTGGTTGAGTCGTGACTAGTCAGCAGTTCCTCCAAAATTTGTAGAAGACGTTAAAAAGACTTAAAAACAGCTAATCTTATCTTGAGTGCCTATCATGTGCACATGGTCTTGTTTTGACTGTAATTTAGTCATCTAGATATCTTTCTGTATCTTCTTTCGGAGGAGATTTTTGTGAATGCTTTGACACTTTGGACATCTCAAAAACTTTATCACACTGCTATGGAGATTTTTTTTCGTGATAAATTATCATCATATTTTAATTTGATAACAAGGTTAACTCAATAGGTCTTTCGTAAACTACGTGAACATTTTTGGAAGAGTAAAAATTCGGGAGAAAAAATCTATGATTTGGCCCCATATAATAGGTGCCTTTTTTATCTTTCTTGCTAATGAAAGGTATAGGTTTTACTTTAAGGCAGGACGTCATTTCCATCTTCGTAAATATGTCGATTCAGCATGAATTTTAATCGGAAAAATCGTCAAAAAATCACACTGCATCGATTTTCGACGCTTCGTCGCCAAGTCGACAAGTTGTCAAGTTGAGCTTCGAATACTGGCGCGAGAATGCTGGCGCATATATTTTGTGGCTCGACTTATACTCATTTTGTAGTAGCTTGTCTACCGATGTTTCCTTCAATATGTAAGATATCGTAGCTTTTCGGTTTCTTTTGCCCTGTCCGTTTTTGCATAACTGTCCAATGTTTATGCAAAAAGCTTTGTGACATAGGACATTTATCCGGCTACAATCAATTTGTTTCCCGTGCGCTCCTAAAATCGCCTAAATGTAGACTTCATTTTTTCGTGATTTCGTAAGTTTATTTAACAGGGTTCATTGGATGCCAATAGGAGCTTTCCAAGCTTTTCATCGTTTATATCGTTTTCAAAGTTTTCAATGCTGGCGACGCCAATGGCTTTCTACCTAAGGTTCTCGCGATTGAGTGTGTAGTGGTGCGGTTGTTAAAAATAGCTATCTCTGACTCTGTCACTTTCTTAGAAGCTGAATAGCTAGCTCTCCTGCACCGTGCGGCACACGCGGTTCACTTGTACCTCGGTTTTGCTTGTCTTGGTGCGCTGGTACGATGAACTAGAAACTAGAAAACCAAAACCGCGGTGTGCGTTGCCACTGGCGCATGGCAAGCTTGCTATGATCGCGTTTGTCATAAACGCTTGTTTGATTAGAAACGTACAAACATATTGCACGATTTAAAATATTCTTTTGGTGAAAATTGCGTTTTTTATTTCTTTTGGAAATCATATCATTCAAAATACTCATAATATCATCATAATACTTTGCTTTCATCATAAGACTTTAGTGAGTCATAAGACTTGACTCACTACAATTCATAACGTGCTTGAGCTTGTTGAAAAAAAAATAAATATTAGAGCTATAATGACTACATTTTCGATGAAAATTCTAAATGGCGATTTGAGTTTAAAAAAAAATGTTAAAATCTGGAATAAGTCGATGTAAGCTTTTCAGTTAAAGCAGTCTGAGCATTTTTAGATGGGGCGGTATGTAAATAACAAGGAAATTACGTTTTTTGTAAATTAAATGTACGAAATAGTACTATCAAAAACATTCAATAAAAATTACACTGACAAACCAGTTAAAGTTTTTTTTATCTATATCAATTCCGACAACTAAAAAAACTTTTTTGGAGTTTTTTTTTATAAACCAAATTTTTAGTTTTGGGTGTTTTTTAATGCTCCTGACTCAAGGCTGTTTCAAAAACACCCAAAAAGCAAAAACTGGAAATTTGGTTTATTGGACCTTTTAAAAAAAAACTCCACATTTGCAGTTTCTAGGATAAAATTCATTTGTCAATTCTATCAATTCTATTCAATTCTATTCAAATTTTACAAAAGGAGGATATTTTGGGCACTAAAGTTCCTATCAAACTTTTTGTCAACTTAATAGTTGTACTACATAATGTGTTCCCTATTTTGATTTTTTTTGGTGATTTAAACTATTGTCCCTATTCAGACTTTTGTGCTGTTTTGTCCCAATTGTCGGTACCTTTGTTACTTGTACACAGGGCTGCGGAGTCGGGTCATACTTCAAGCGACTCCGACTCCGACTCCGACTCCGGCTTTCTGAGTTCAGCCGACTCCGACTCCGACTCCGGCTCCGGCTTTCAGCTCCAACCGACTCCGACTCCGACTCCAAATCCGGCCTACCAACTCTAGCCGACTCCGACTCCGACTCCGACTCCAGCTTTCAACAAATTGTTGGCTCCGACTCCGACTCCGACTCCACATTTTTTTTTTTCAAAAATTAGTGAACCATTATTTTAAAAAATAATTTATTACTCTCTAAGTGTCAAGTTTTTCTCATGGAAAATAAGTTCGAATCACAAAGCGGAAAAAAAAGTTTCTAGGTTACCAATGTTATACGTTATTAAAACAGAAATAAAAAAAATCCAGTTTTGAAGGCATTTTTAGAAGAACAATTTTGTAGGTAAATAAGGATTTATTCACATAACCTCAAATTTACATGTAATTTATTAGAAACTAATAAATTTAAATATTCAATTGTTATTTTTTTTTTAAATTAATCATTAAAAGAAACCTAGCCTTGATGATCGATTAACATATAAATTTAATTTGATCACTTTTAGGCTGACATTTATAAGAAACACAGTGACTCTCTTAGTCACTTTGGATTTTCAAATTTAATTTTAAACGAATCATTTTTTTAAAGCCCCATTAATTTTTATTTAAGACGTAGACCTACATCACGCCATGGCTGAAAGAGATTATTATTGAAAATTAATGTACCTGAAGAATTTCTTCGTGGAAAGGACGCTGAAGGGGTTTTACCCAGGGATTTTTTATTTATTTTAATTTAAAAATTTTCGAAATATTTTAAAGGAGGCGCGCGAGACTTCTTGAATCTTCACCGAAGCTTTATGAATGATCGAGCGCCTCCGGTAAAATATTTTCTACCTAGGTCACAGATATTTCAAAAGGACCCCTGAAGCTAACTTTCAAGAAGATTTTTTAAGGTACATTGATTTGCAATGATAATCACCTTACGTCATATTTGCGAGGGACATATACATTTTGAAAAAAATCTTACTTGTTGAATAATATTTGGAAAATAAACTAAAGTCCTATCATATTCACTAAACATTTTCAGATTCGTTCAACGACAATTTGCAATGATATCAAAATAGTTTTCCTAAGGATCAACACTTTCAGATTTCAGTAGAGAAATAGTAAACATTAAAATTATCGATATCTTTAACATATTCAATGATTATTTCAAAAATTAGTTGCAATTTTTTTGACATTTTTTGTCAGTTTCAAATATTTTAAACTTGACACTTTGATTTTTATGTACGTAGTTATAAACAAAATGCACATGTTGAGGTCCAAGTAGTAGATTGTTATAATCGTTGATTATTTGATGGAAGAGTTATACTCTCAGTGAGTTATTTATTCAGATTTCCAAAAACAGTTATTATTATTTTTAATCTTTTTAAGTACCTCGTAACTTTTTTCCTGAAAAATGATTTACTTAAAACCTAGACATTCACTATCGGGGTAAAGTACTTTTTTCAGAATGAACTGGATTAAATTTGGTGTAATTTGAATTGAAAAGGTACATAAATGTAGGCAAAAGGATGAAGTCAAGAATCAATTGAATATTTCTGAATACAGAACCAATATTGTCTATTACTTTTTAAGTTATGATACTACATACTTGGGTTAGAGAAGATTAAAAGGTTATCATTAAGTGATCATAGTGAAATAAAACAATTAAAGCATTCCAATCACAATAAAAATGCTTCAAAAACAAAATGGCATCTGATAAATCTCTTTCAAAAAATGTCGCAGAGCATGCGACAATTAAAAATATTCAATGCTCTCCTGCATTGTAACAAATTATGAACAATAATAAAAATAATATTTATTGTTGAATTTTAGATAACTCCGACTCCGACTCCGACTCCGGGTTATCTAAAATTGTCGGCTCCGACTCCGACTCCGACTCCAGCTCATAAAATTTAGCCGACTCCGACTCCGACTCCGACTCCAGCTGTTCGAGTTTTGACGACTCCGACTCCGACTCCGACTCCGGGTCCCCAAAAAGACCCGACTCCACCGACTCCGGCTCCGACTCCGACTCCGACTCCACAGCCCTGCTTGTACATAGAAGATAGATTTTTTTTTCACTGAGTTTATCACATGGTTAATATTTGTTTGCCACTGCAAGGTCAGTAACCTAATTTGTAAATTTCCAAGTCCCTAGCAACAACCTCGCTCAACACCTCCTGCCAAGGGCATTCCGATTCTCCCAGACGAAATTTAAACAGCTCAAGGTAACAATATTTGTCAACAGAGGTGGAATTTTTGCACACCTGCCTTAACTCAATTTCGCATAAAAAGGCCCGTCCAGTTCAACCAACCCAGTTAGTTCTTTCCCGATTACCAGCCCCCATCTGCCTGAAAATGAAGTTCGCTGCAAGCATCTGCCTTGATGAGGGAGTTTACCAGAACTCGGCCGAACCTACCACGTACTATCTGTGCGGAGCGGATCTGTCCTACCACACGATGTATTGCCCGTAGAATGCTGTGATGCCGGGGGATATCGAATTGTGTGCTATCTACTTTTAAACTCTTTAGTTTGTTGATCGTTTGAAAAAAGCAATCAGGCTTCAACTGGAGCATTTACGAAAATAACTTTCAGTGCAACACTTGAGAAGTACAAAAACGTTTAGTGGAAAGTTCCTTATTATACTTATATTTTTAAATGAAAGCGTTTCAATAAAAATATGTTGTGTTAGCTTAAAAATAATTTTTTAAACACAAATTGACCTTTGATCTCCAATTGTTTACTTCCATGCTTATGTTCTTGGGAAATGTAATGTTTGAATTAATGATTATTATTATCAAAGATTGTGTGCTCTATAGAGGTAGGTAATTTGTTACTTTATACAGACAAATCAGTTTGTCTTCCAGGTTAGATAAAAAAACTCACTTACGAACAATATCTTTATTGCATGCTCACATTACATCAGCGCCAACGGTGTCACGCAGAACTTTGTTCGATCGTCAAACACCATCCCCTTGGCGCACGACTTGACGCGGGACTTGAGCGCGGCCCCGCTGAAGAAGCACTCGTAGTACCGATTCCGGTTGGTCGAATCGGCAAACTTGCCCTCCTGGCGGCACTTGAACTCACACTTGTACCCGTCGAATTCGGCCCCGTCGGAACACTTGAACAGAACCACCTCGGTCGCCGTAGATTCCTCCTCCGGTTTGTAGCAGTATCCATAGTATTGCTTAGTGTTTCCGTAGTACGACCAAACTCCGTTGGACTTGGAGCAGTCCAGCTTTTGGCAGTCGTTTGCAAACACCTGGCGCTTGCAGCCGTTGGTTTTGAGGTCAAACACGTACCCCGGCATGCAGTCGTACTTGGAGGGCTTCAACGAGGAGTCGCACAGGTAGTAGTAGTGGCAATCGTTGGGATCTGTTGAAGTTTGTAAGGATTCATGATCGTCCCAGAAACACACCATCATATCAACTCACCCGGGAAGTATCCCTCCGAAGTGCACTGAAACTTGTCCTGGCACTGCTGTCGTTCAGGATCCGGCTGTCCGGAACAGTATGCCCCCGAGTCCAGCGAACTAATACAGTACGGAGCTTCCGCCGGGCAACTCTTCGCCGGAAGTGCCTTCTTGTTCAGGCAAACGGTGATCTTCGTGCAATCCGTGCAAACCGGAACGTTTTCACTCTTTTCACAAGCATTATCATCGAACGGGTTCTCCGGCGTCGAATCTCCAGGTTCCACTTCACCCGGGCTGGGATCGTCACTGCCAAGCACTTGTCCGGAAGTGGCCGCGATTGCCACGCAAAGAACCCCGAAAATCCCCGCCACAAGTTGTCGCATCTTGATAAAACACCGACAGAGAACTGTTTCTTGTAGTCCCTCAACAGCCCTCATTTATACTTTTAGGAAGTGATGCAGGTGTGATTCAACTTGTGGGTGACCAAATGTGTGCCAAAATTGCAAAGGTCGTTCAACGATATGCTGCCAAGTGGAGTAGAAATCGATGTTAGAACAGTGTTGTTGGGAGAGATAACAGTGAAAGGAACTGATTGCTGAAGTGTACGCCCTTGGGTTTGAGATATCACAGTGTTGTTGTAAACAGGTGACGAAATGGGAGAAGATGGGGAGTCTTTGGTGGCGAAATTTTTGAAGTCATTCAATAAAAAGAAGTCATTCATAAAGCATCTCTGATTAATGGGAACACATCAACCGGGAAAATTTATATCTTTTTCTTAAACTTTGCGAATCCAGAAAAAAATAAAAATTAAAAAAAAACCAATATTTAAACAATTCATATAAATAATCATACAATTCAAAAAATCCTAGCATTGTCAAAAATACTTATGCAAATAACGGGGGCCACTGCTTGTTGTTCCTTTTCATTAGAATTTTTGCAAATTTTTGCCATATTTGGACGCGTTTAAATTATTTTTGACTCTTCTATAAACTATAGCTAGAAGCGAAACAAGCTACTTTTTTAGGTGTGATGGTTTTGGTAGAGGCTGATTTTTTACGACCCAACTAATTTACCAAAAAATTGTTATCATTATAATTTGATAGTTTTACAAAATATTTTATCACATTTTTTATGTTTTTAATTTCCAATAAAGTATCAAATTTTACATTTTAATGGAGCTTGGTGAACATTTGTAAAAATACACACTAATTTGTGCGGCTCAGTTTTAATGCTGTGGATAGCAATTTAATGTTGGATTATTTTTGGTTTTAAACACATAAAAAAGTTGTTGTAAATGTATGCTTCAACTCAAAATGTTAGTTTCAAAAAATCGATTATTTGATTGTACATTTGAAAAAAACCATTGATATTTATTTTTTCATTAATTTTTGTTGTTGGGTTGGAAATAGCATAAAATTGAAAATAATAATTGTGTCGAATAAGAAAAAAATATTTTAAGCCATTGCAAATATATTTCAACATTCAAACAACCCCCTTCCCTTTAATACTCTAGTAACATTTTTAAACTTACAGGTTTTATCATGGTTCTGAAAACCCTCATACGGCCTAAATAGGTTTTTATGGCCTACTTAAAACCTAAAATGTCACTAGGGTATTGTTCCCCTCGCCCCCCTTCAAAATCGTTTCAAAAATCGAGGGGCAAAAAAAATGTTTTCAAAAAACTTCAAAATTTTAAAGGAAATAGAAGTCTACTTAACTGAAAACAAAGAGAAATGCATTGTCCTGCATTTAAAATCATATTTAGCGTGTCTGAGATCGATCAAAAATATTTTCAATTTTTGTGAAATTCCAATGTACAGCAGCACAAAAAGTTTTATTTCCGGCGAATAAAAAAATGTCATTTTTGGTCGAAATAAGAATATTTTATTTTCTCAATGTTTTATATACTAAACTTGTTATATTCTGAACTCAAACGTACAGGTTTTATGTGAAATTGCTGTAACTTACAGAAAGTCAATAGTTTGGAAGATTTGGTCTGATTCAAAGAACTCATCTGATCAAATATACCCTTATCAGCCAAACATAGTTGATTGGCTTTCAACTCATGTTTAATTTCATTGTTTTGGGATAAATTGAGAGGGATATCTGAGATAAAAAAAAGGAATCAAGTCTTTCCACTCTCCCCTACATGTGTTTATTTTAATCATAACATTATTGAAAAGTATATCTTTTCGATACAAGTGCTGAAGTATAACTATTCTACCCTTGTATCGACAATTTTTACGCTATGGATTTGCTTGGGCTTCTGCTTAAATGTTTATGTGAGTCAAAATTCAACTTAAAAACATATTTCAAAAATTCAATATGTTAGAACTTTTCCAATGGTTCGTTTCGCTCCAAAACGTAAAAAAATGTGTTAAGATGTTCAAATAAACTTTACTAAATAATGGAACGTAGGAAACTAATCTTTTCCAATATTTCAGTTATTTTTATTTATTAATATCTGTGGCATTTTCGGATGAATGGTGAATGATAGTGCAACACGATGTTTGTTTTGTGCAATTAAGGCAATTTATTTACTTCCGCTTGTGTCAATCACGCAAAATCCAGATAACACAGATCTGTGTAAAAAAATTACACAGATTGTTGTTCAGTTCTAGCTTTCATAATCTGAGTAATTTTTCTACACAGATCTGTGTAAAAAAATACACAGATTTTTGAAAAGCCGTTCTTTCAAATCTGTGTAAAAAACAGTTGTCATTTTTTATCAGGCGCCATTAAAGTTCTTCGTGAAGCTGGTAAGTTTTATTTCTCTAATTGAGTTATTTCTTTATTTAAAATTAGTTTTCTATTTCAGACTTTGGCCATCTTCCAAACTTTAACCAGTACCTAATGAAATGATTGTTTGTGGAACCTGGTAAGAATGTTTCTAGAAACTCTGAATACCTAACCTAACCTTGATTTTTCTTTCTTAGTTTCCGGAATATTCCTGTTGGTAAAAGTAAAAGTGGCCACAGGTTCCGGAAGCCAGCTTGGGTGGCACTTTACGACGTCATCCTCGCCGTCATTGTTATGTTGTTTTCGTCGCTATCGGGAGAAGCCAACTCTAGCCCAAAAATTACGGTAATCGACAGTCACAAAACGGGCAAAAGTGCATCAAATGTGGCCAAAAATATTTTGTTAGTATATTTATTAGGTCAATAAACGAGAATAAATGATGTTTTATTTTTAAAATCTATCGAAAATCGTGTTTTAATTATAAAAA
Source organism: Culex pipiens pallens (assembly GCF_016801865.2). Classification (NCBI taxonomy): domain Eukaryota; kingdom Metazoa; phylum Arthropoda; class Insecta; order Diptera; family Culicidae; genus Culex; species Culex pipiens. The sequence continues at coordinate 168,626,392 of NC_068938.1, forward strand.
CGGCAAAAAAACCAGGTACGATAAAAATTACCCAGATCTGTGTAAAATTTTACACAGATTGATGGTTGAAAAATTACACAGATTTGACAGACAACGGCTGAACACAGATCTGTGTACAAGGCTTTTACACAGATTCTGTGTATTCCAGGTTTTGGGCGATCTGTGTCAAATTTTACACAGATCTGTGTTATCTGGATTTTGCGTGATGGTTTTGTAAATCACTATACAACACTTGCATATAATTTGGTGAACGAGCTTAATTGTGCTTTGCGCTAGTGTAGATCTATCTGTGTTATTTTCTTATCGTGCTAAAATTTTAAGATTGCTTGTTCTCAAAATATAAAATAAATATCAAATTAATCCTAATCCTAACGATGAATTTAGTTATCTATCCTTGCTGCATGCCGAACAATGAGAGCCTTGTCGCTAACCTTAAACCTAAACTAAACATTTTGGGCTGTTCTCAAACTTATACTAATTAGGATGCTGTGTAAAAATGTAAAACTATTGCAAAAATAGGAAATTTTTCTCATTAACTAATTCACATGTTTAAAAACGAATATCAAACGGACAACCCTATCAAGACCAATATTTGGCCGCAGCCAGGCTGTTGTTGCTGTAAGCCTGCTGCATCTGGTGATATTCGACCGGTCCTCCGGATGGGCCCGTCGAGGGACAACTGTTGCCGAGACCACCCCCGTAGCCACCTCCTTGGCCCGGATGGGGCGGATAGGACTGACTCCAGGACGATTCCTGGGGAGTGGCGGCAATGCCTGAAGCAGCAACGGCGGCCGCAGCCACCGCAGCCGAACTCAGCTTGGTCGCGTAGCTGTCGGCGGACAGGCCGGAACCGATGCCACCGCCACCTCCGTGGGCCGCCGTCGGGCTCAGCTTGACCGAGGAGGAGGAGCTTTCGTGGGCCGGTTTCAGGTTGTACTCTTCGTTCATCATTTTGGCGTACTCGGCGGGGATGTAATCTGGAAGAGGGTTGAGGAGGGTAAGCAATGTTAGAAGTAGATCAAAAAGTTGCTTTGAATCTCTTACCTTGACTATTCTGGTGGAATCCCATGGCGGCTGCTGCCGCCGCCGAGTTCGGTCCAAAGTTTTGCCCGGTCGGGCCAAAGTGCCCCGGATGGTGATAGCCGGCGGACGAGAACGACCCCGCGCCGTAGTCATAGTTTGCCGCCGCAGCTGCCATCTGGTACGAGTCCTGGGCCGCGGCCGCCGCCGCCGACACTCCCGGATGATACTGGCTCATCGGAATCGACTGGAGCGAACCCAGCGGAGCGGACATCTGCGAACCGGCGTGCTTCCGCAGGCGAGCCCTCCGATTGCTGAACCACACCTGGATGCGGGCCTCGGTCAGGTTTGTGTTGGAGGCCAGCTCCTCGCGGGTGTACACATCCGGATACTGGGTCCGCTGGAAGGCCTTCTCCAGCGCTTCGAGCTGCTCGCCGGAGAAGGTGGTCCGCGAGCGGCGCTGTTTCCGCTTCAGCTGGATCCCCGGCTCGGATTCGATGTCACTCGAGTCGGAACCGCGACCTACATCAAACCAAAAATGAGAGGAAAAAAATCATGAGAAAACGTCGTCACGCGTGGAAAATCGCCATCTGTGCTGTAGATGCGTGCTTTAATTGTGACTTGATTTAGCATGAAATTAGTTTAGACAGACTTGTTTTTTTCCCTTCCCAATCTCAAGTCTCACATTTCGAAAATTTAAAGTGTCCCCAAAGTATAGTGAATGCAAGGCCGAGTGCAAGGCTTAAATTTAATTTTCCGCTTGATTGAGTGGAAATCGATTGGAAAAGTTTCAGTAAAAGAACAACCAAGTCAGTAGCAGCAGCAGCATAATTGTTCGGTTGTGGTCGTGAAAGCGAAAGTTTTTAAACTGTCGCATAAAGTTGACGCACGCTGGTGTTATTTCACATGATAAATTTACGTAATGCAATGCAAATGAATTTCAATGGTCAATATTTTACATCAAATTGTTTGAACTAAGCAGGAGCCAACGAACTATACCGCGATGAACGTTAATCGCCTGCAGGTATGCAAGCAAGTGCCTACCTTGAAAATAACCTAGAATGGAAACTTGGATGTAATGTTGCATGCAAGTTCCACAGAGAAACACAAAAAAATCTTATTTGAATTCATGAGACGAAGAAATGTTCTCATATGCTTGGCAGGATAAGGAGTTGGTCCTAATTCCATCCAATTGGTAAATTTTCAATGTTCAAAAAAATATCATTGCAAGACTATTGATGGAAACTTATCCGAAGCCTAGGTTATCCGAAGTTTCGATTATCCGAAGTTTCGATTATCCGAAGGTTTGAAGGTTCAGATAATCGAATCATGAACAAAAAAAAAAACGATTTTTTTATTTTCTTATAAATTACCTTTCTTTTTTCTTATAAAGACAACGAATAAAGTTTTTTTTTCGTGATTCGATTATCCGAAATTAGTTCAAGGCCGGAAAATCTGTATGTTTTGGAGGAATTTGCTGATCGGAGGAATTTTCTGATCGATTTGGTATCTTCGGAAAAATTGTAGGCATTGATAAAAAAAAATAAAATAAGGCAAAGAAATTTTTGATTTCAGGTTTTAAAATCAACCATCTTTTGCAAATATCATTTACTAAAAATCTGTATTTTTATATTTGTGAAATTTTGATTTGTTTAAGTGAACAAAAAATTGGCAAGTTTTTAAGCCATAGAGAAGGTTGGACCGAAATGTTGCCGCTAAGTTATGTTTTTTTTGAGAAAAATATTAATCTTCTCATTGAAAAGTGCCGGCGACAAAATTGGGCGAAAAGTTCACCGCCCGGAGATCGCGAGTTGGCGCGAGCGAATGAACACCGCGAAAAAAGATTCGGGGGTGCATTGGGGTTAAATGATCATTTCGTCATTCGGTTTAATTTAAAAATAATTATTTTTTCGTAAATATCGCTACTTTGATGCGATGTAATTCATTTTTACAGTAAATTAGGCATTGTTACATCAAATTTGACCTTTCAAACGCACTAGAATGGCCAAATTTTAAAACATCAATGTTTGCCAATTTGACCGTTTTACCCCCAATTCCCCTTGTAGAACAAAAGAAAAGTTCATCCGCGGTCTGTCAGCAGCGCGCTGTTTTGTTTGCTGGATCAACATTTGGAAATGTCGAACGTTGAAGGAAATCGCTCAAAAAATGGAAATTAACCGATTTCAAATGTTATGGCCGCAAATGAAAGGTAAGGGTGGCTAATTTTTTATTCCGATCTGTAAAACTAGTTCTGGCGAGGGTTCTGGGCACTGCGGCAATAGATTTTACCGGCGGGTTGCTTCCGTTTGCATTTGATTTGAGGAGAAGGTTTTTCAATCCACCAGGGGCTTATTCGGGGGCAACAGTTTCGGTAATCCGGAACTTCCGGTAAGTTTCATATTTGCAGTGTTTAGCATGAAAAACAAACTTAGACCAATCTTTCAAGTGTGCGCTCTTTTTGAGGAGGGGCGCAAACCGAAGAAGAGCGCAACTCGGGGGAGCGTTATTTCGGGGTTTGAGCGCAAATCGAAGGAGCGTTATTGCAGGGTTTTGGCGTAAAATGGGATTTTATTTTTAAATTTTATTTACAATTAAACGAAACATTTATATAAAGGGGTCATCCACAAAACACTGATAATGGACCATCCTCAAATCTGGGTATCCAAGAACTCCCGGATGTCATGGCCTAGATACCCAAGTAACATTTTTTTCCAGGAGTTCTACAAGAGCTCTTCAAGATAGCTACAGCATAGCAGTTTGGACTTCTTCAGGAGTTTGGAAGAGTACTTGAAAAGAGTTTTATCCTACCGCGGTCCAAACTGCTATGCTGTAGCTATCTTGAAGAGCTCTTGTAGAACTCCTGGAAAAAAATGTTACTTGGGTAGCTACCTGATCAACGGAGGTCTATATGGGTGAATTAACCATCGGTATAGCTTCAGATAGTTTTAGTGAACCACGATGGATACCCTTCGCCATGTTGGATTATTATGGGTCCTCCAGGAACTCCCGGGAGTTATGACCTGATGATTTACCTGACTTCCGAGAGTTCCTGGGAAACCCATTACAATCCAGCATGGTGCAAAGTGTCCATCATGGTCCACTGAAGCTTCTTGAAGCGATACCGATGGTTGATATACCCATATAGTTTCGCGTTGATCAGGTAGATCATCAGGTCATCACTTCCTGGAATTCTTGGATGATCGATAACAACGTACCCCAGAGTATCTATCGTTGTTCACTGAAGCTACCTGAAGCCACACCGATGATCAATTCACCCATATAGACAATAGGGTCCTAAAGCCCTTTGTCAATTGTTATGTTCAACGGTAAAAAACAGATTAAAACCCATTTTTGATCATTCATCATTAGGACAGGACAACATTTTTTTGATGAATCAACTAAGGTCCGCTTAGAACGAGCTGTGATTTTTTTTTTAAATTGATTTAAAATCGATTTTAAATCCTTCTCGGTCGTACAAAGTGTCATTGTACTCAGAAAAATAAGCGTTGTGAACAATAATATCACAAATGTAAGCTTCACCTTTGGGCCCAATTAAAACAGAAACATATCAAACGAAATATTTGAAACCAAACCTGCACAACAACAAACAAACAGAAAAATTAGGCGTTAATTTGGATTCAACAAAGTATTTAATTCCTTTCGTTATTGCAAATCGACTTTTGATTGCATTTTCAGATTTGTATGAAACCTTGTCCATTGATGTTTTTTTGACGTAGACTACGTCTTTGTCGAAGGTACTGGGGTGCCATTTCAAAAAACCCGGGCCGAAGGCCCTGGAATACTGCGTCATCCGTCAAACGCTTATATCTTCCTTCCCTCTAATCGAATCGACACGATTTATGTTCCATTCGATTCGAAAATTATTCAGCAATCTATATATATAAAAAATTTCGACGGTTTTGTTCGAACGCGCATCAGTTGAACACGGAAGGTCGTATCGGAGCGCTCTTTGCTGCGTTGGGTTCGTATAAGCCCAAGGAAGGTTTTTACGCTAATAAGTTGACACTTTGGCCACTCTGAGACCGATTCCGGAACACCTGCCGTTTGTATGGGAAAAGTTACGTAAAATCAAATTTTGATCACAGGAGGCTGAATAAGCAAAAAATCAAAAAACGTCAACAAACGAAAAAAGGGCAAGACGAAGTTTGCCGGGAAGAGCTTGTTTGCTATAAAACTTTCATTGTTGGCAAAATAGTTTTACTATTGAAACAATTGAATGTTTTAAAAAAAATTCAAAATGTAGAGATTTTGCAAGCAAAATGAGCGCTTCCCACTCACGGACGGGAATGTCAAGTACCTATTTTGAGGGGAAAATCATCCGAGCAACGCGACCGAGTGTCGGTCGCGAAAAAGGAGGGGAAGTAGCGGACCGAAATCATATATAAGAACGCGCGCTCAGCCCATTCTATAATTCACGTCTCAGACGTCGGACCGGCAGCAGCAGCAGCAGCAGCAGCAGGAAAGCTCAGCCCAGAGCAGCAGCAGCAGAAGAGAGAGGGACCAGAACTGCAAAAGAAGTGCGCATCGCCTTCTCGTCGTCACCGTCAGCCAGTTGCCTCTCGATGGCCGGACCGTTTGGATCGTCCCACCCGGGACGAGGCAGCAACAAGATGAGGCGCGCGCCTGCTGCCTTCTCGCCGAAAAGTTGCCTCTCGTGGGTCAAGCCGTGGTTGTGAAACTTCCAAATTCTAGTTGTTAAACTTCCCAACTCTTCGGAGTTGCCTCACTCCCCGTCCCTCGTCTTACCCACGGCGAGGCAGCGCAATGAATAATTACAATTAAATTTCAGGAAAAAAAATGGTTTTCGGGGGCGACGGATTGCACAGCTTTCTGAGGCTGCTCTCGCCCCCAACCCCTCTCCCTCCCCCTCATTATGCTACCAAACATTCATTCGGTTCGCGAAAAAAACGTTTTTCGTTCTTCTCCTTCCTTCCTCCATTCGATGTTGTCTAGTCAAAGATTTATCAACACATTCAAAGTATGTTTACATGGTAGCTGCGGTTTTGTTCGCATTAGATTTGCCATCTCTTTCTAGTAAAAGTCAATTTGAATCGTATTTAATTCCGTTTCAACAACCGGTACGTACACGGTCCGATTGAATTTACCGATCGCATTCACGATCTTATTCCGTTAATGTATTTCAAGCGTTTAGCTAATTCATCAAAATGAAGAAATGGAAAACTCTGTGTTCACATATCAAAACTTTACGTAGTCTACGCCATTCCGGTTATGTCTGTGACATAACTACTTTGACTTTTATGACCAAAATAGTTATTGTGCACTATTGCCTCATATTCTTCATACAAAATGGTGTCTGTCTATACACAAGTGCTGTGAATGTTTTCGCAAATCTGTATCTTGAGATAAGATTTTCTGAATACCAACCATTGGCAAAGTTTTAAGTTATGACCAGGTTTGAACAAAAAACTTTTTTTTGTCTAAAAAAGCTTATAGTTACAATGGTTAATACACCCATATAGACCCCCGTTGATTAGGTAGATCATCAGCATGGCTTTCTACCTAAGGTACTCGCGAGTGTGTAGTAGTGCGGTTGTCAAAATCGTTATCTCTGACTCTCTCACTCCACTGCCACTGACATTGTTTATGTTTTGCTTTTCCTGGCACGGTCCATTGTTCGTTTGTTATTGTTTTGGTTTTAGTGGCACGGAGTCATGCACTCACACTAATACAAAGCAGGATCGTGAGTACCTATGATGTACAGCCTTGGATCATCAGGTCATAACTCCCGGGAGTTCCTGGAGGACCCATAATAATCCAACAAGGCGAAAGGTATCCATCGTGGTTCACTGAAGCAAAATGAAGCTATACCGATGGTTAATTCACCCATATAGACCTCCGTTGATCTGGTTGATATCCAGGTCATAACATCAAGGAGTTCTTAGAAGACTTATAACAATCCAACGTACCCCAGTATGTCCATCGTTGTTCAATGAAGCTACGCTCAAACCCCGATGGTTTGACACCAACTGTTGTCAGACGAACGGGGTCACTTTTTAGTTTGACACCCCTTTTACACGGAGTTCACGCACACTACCAAACGTGTGTTTTGATAGTGTGCGTGAGCGCCGTGTAAAAAGTGACAGTTCGTCACTTTTTAGTTTGACTTTGTCCAACCAACGGGGTACAAACTAAAAAAGTGTCAAACGAAAAAGTGACCAACCATCGGGGGTTGAGTGTATACCGATGGTTAATTCACCCATATAGACCTCCGTTGATCAGGTAGCTATCTAGGCCATGACATCCGGGAGTTCTTGGATACCCAGATTTGAGGATGGTCCATTATCAGTGTTTTGTGGATGACCCCTTTATATAAATGTTTCGTTTAATTGTAAATAAAATTTAAAAATAAAATCCCATTTTACGCCAAAACCCTGCAATAACGCTCCTTCGATTTGCGCTCAAACCCCGAAATAACGCTCCCCCGAGTTGCGCTCTTCTTCGGTTTGCGCCCCTCCTCAAAAAGAGCGCACACTTGAAAGATTGGTCTAAGTTTGTTTTTCATGCTAAACACTGCAAATATGAAACTTACCGGAAGTTCCGGATTACCGAAACTGTTGCCCCCGAATAAGCCCCTGGTGGATTGAAAAACCTTCTCCTCAAATCAAATGCAAACGGAAGCAACCCGCCGGTAAAATCTATTGCCGCAGTGCCCAGAACCCTCGCCAGAACTAGTTTTACAGATCGGAATAAAAAATTAGCCACCCTTACCTTTCATTTGCGGCCATAACATTTGAAATCGGTTAATTTCCATTTTTTGAGCGATTTCCTTCAACGTTCGACATTTCCAAATGTTGATCCAGCAAACAAAACAGCGCGCTGCTGACAGACCGCGGATGAACTTTTCTTTTGTTCTACAAGGGGAATTGGGGGTAAAACGGTCAAATTGGCAAACATTGATGTTTTAAAATTTGGCCATTCTAGTGCGTTTGAAAGGTCAAATTTGATGTAACAATGCCTAATTTACTGTAAAAATGAATTACATCGCATCAAAGTAGCGATATTTACGAAAAAATAATTATTTTTAAATTAAACCGAATGACGAAATGATCATTTAACCCCAATGTACCCCCGAATCTTTTTTCGCGGTGTTCATTCGCTCGCGCCAACTCGCGATCTCCGGGCGGTGAACTTTTCGCCCAATTTTGTCGCCGGCACTTTTCAATGAGAAGATTAATATGTTTTTGAAAAAAAAAATAGAATTTTTACTCTTTTTTGACCTAAGCATTAAATGTAAAATCAAATTTGCAATAAAAAACAACATTCAAAAAAAGTGTTATAATTTTGTTAGAATTTATAGATTTTTTTAACTTTTCCAAATAAAAAAGTAACATTATTTAAAAAAAACCAAAAAACTGAATTTTTAATTTATATCTTACTTTTAGTGGTTATAACCACTAAAAGTTAAATATAAATCAAAAAATAAAAGTTCAAAAAAAATTCTCTAAATTTGTCTGAAAAAATTGAAGATTGGACCATTGTTTTGAGATACAGCTGGTAAAAGTTCAAATTTTCTGATTTTAAAAAAATACTTGGAAAAATTTATAATCTAGAAGACTAACATTTCAGAAGGGTCAAATATTCAATATTTTCATTCAAAAACTTGAAAATTTTAAGATTCGAGGATTTGCAGATTCGACACTTTGATGTGTGTGTGTGTGTGTGTGTGTGTGTGTGTGTGTGTGTGTGTGTGTGTGTGTGTGTGTGTGTGTGTGTGTGTGTGTGTGTGTGTGTGTGTGTGTGTGTGTGTGCAACCAACCAAACGGGACCACGTGGTCACTTCTTACAAATTGAGTTGTTTCTATGTATTTTTTTAGATCTACACTCTATACATGCAAATAACTCGCATAGGCATTTGGAAGGTGTTAGCTCTGCCGAGCTTCGGTGACCCATTTCTACGCTGGCTAGCCGAGCGCGAGGTACTTCAGCTTTATCGACAAGCCCCACCCTGAAGAACGTTTGCACCAATCGGGTTCAAACGTTATTTAGAACTTCCGAACCCTTGCCAAGTGGACAAGGACCCAGCGCGTATATAGTTTATAGTAACAGTATTCCTAATTCCAGTCATCGCTCACCAAGCCGTGATGGCCTAGTGGTTAGCATTTTTGCTTACCAATCCAAAGGACGGGGGATCGAACCCCGACTCGAGCGAGTTTGATTTTTCGTTCATGTTCAGAGTTTCAAGATTTATAATTCCAATACTTTCTCGTTGGGAGCAGATGGGAATCGAACCCAGGACAATTCGCTTACAAAGCGAACACCGTAACCAGTCAGTCACGGCCGCTCCCTTGCAGATTCGACACTTTGATTATTCGATATTCGATGATTTGAAAATTTGAAAAAAAACGAAGATTCGAAGATTAAAAAATTTGCAAATTCAAAAATTCAAAGATTCAAAGATTCAAAGATTCAAAGATTCAAAGATTCAAAGATTCAAAGATTCAAAGATTCAAAGATTCAAAGATTCAAAGATTCAAAGATTCAAAGATTCAAAGATTCAAAGATTCAAAGATTCAAAGATTCAAAGATTCAAAGATTCAAAGATTCAAAGATTCAAAGATTCAAAGATTCAAAGATTCAAAGATTCAAAGATTCAAAGATTCAAAGATTCAAAGATTCAAAGATTCAAAGATTCAAAGATTCAAAGATTCAAAGATTCAAAGATTCAAAGATTCAAAGATTCAAAGATTCAAAGATTCAAAGATTCAAAGATTCAAAGATTCAAAGATTCAAAGATTCAAAGATTCAAAGATTCAAAGATTCAAAGATTCAAAGATTCAAAGATTCAAAGATTCAAAGATTCAAAGATTCAAAGATTCAAAGATTCAAAGATTCAAAGATTCAAAGATTCAAAGATTCAAAGATTCAAAGATTCAAAGATTCGATAAAAATGCTTATATACGTTCATTACAAAAATTAAATTTTATTATTTTGACGATACTCCCAGAAACGAAAGTACTTTTGCCAATCCAAACAATGTAGGCAATTCCAGCCCAAAATCTGCGCGCCACAATCCTGAAAATCTCCCTCCAGCCGCAGATTCTTCGAAACCGTCCAATATTCTCGAAGCCGACGTCATAAATGTCAGAATCGATTTTCGGGGCTCCTTTTCCCGGGAAACCAACAATGTGTTCGCGAAGGATTTGTCAAAATCTTTACGAGCTGGTGATGTGGCAACAGCTCGACTCCAAGAGGTACTCCAATATGGTTGCGCGCCGTAAAAGTCGAGGCCCTGGGTCAACACAATTTGCCCCAGCGGGAATAAAGGGGGAGATTTCCGGAAGCAGGAAGCAGAAGAAGATTTTCTGTGCCTTCCTGAAAACCCAATTGGTGGTGATGTTGCCAAAGTTTACGATTTGTTTGACATAAATTGCTAATTTGTTGGTGTGAAGTTGCGACTCGACTCGCTTTGCGGGGCTGTTGCGTGGGAGTTTGCCCAACTACTTTTGGTAGGTGGACCCTGGGCCTGCGAGACGACCAACTTGTTCGACAAAGTGCCCTGCTTTATTGTCTGTGGGTTAATGAAGATGCGCTGCAGCCTCTCTGGTGGAGCTTTCAGTGTTTCTTCACCGCCTGCCTCCGCAACCAGACTTTGGAGGTTGCTCGTATTCTGGTTGAAAGTTTTTCTTCCAATTTTATTGCTCAACTTTTCTGCACCAATAAGAGAGGAAAATTTATGAGCTGGACACAATTTATTCTGTCGAGAAGAAGATAATACCCTGCGAGCAGACCGATGACAGACTGTAAAGTACTTCAAAGTAATTTGAGTAATTTTGTAATAATAAATGTTACTTAGTGATGGATTTTAAGAGTACCGTCAACTGGGACGAAGAATCTTCTTATTTTGAAACGCAGTAGAATGACAAGAAAATTAAAAAACAAAAAAAATATTATTTGAAGTTCGATTCCTGAACCAGATCACCCAAGTGAAAACCACCCAAAGATTCCGACCTACCCCATCGAAACCTGCGTTACGCCATCCGGGGTTTGTATTGTGACGACTTTCACTCCCAGCTCTTGATCCACTTAATTAAATTTCCATACACGCTCACGTTCAGAGTAGAACCAGAAAAAAAATCGAGAAAAATCCCACCCATTAATCATTTCCCGAAAAAGAACTCCGGTAAACGATTCATGTTTTGCCGCCCATTCGTAAGGACTTGTCGCGTTGTCGGCATGCCGTTTGAAAGCAGTCACTTTGATTCATTGACTTCTTTTTGAAGGAAAATAGAGCACCGAGGAATTTCAAAGGCCTCCGAAAGGGCCAACCACCCGGAAGGACGAATAATGTTGTACGACAAGCCTCTAATTGTTGTCACCCCAAAAAAGGCCAGGGTCGGCAGCTTTAAGGTTTTTAATTGTTGAGAAAATCTTCTTTTGGGTGGTTTTATGTAGAAAAGATGAAAATTGATTGCTGAAAAATTCAGAAAATTCATAATTTCAAAAGCTTTCCAACCCATGAAGCACTTCCTGCCGGATCGAGTGATTTGTTTTGCCATTCAGGTTGCACCATGCATCGTAGCTGTTCACATTTCCGTTTGCAACATGCTCCCATCGTCTCCATCGGAAAGTGCCACTTAACCGGGGTAAAGCTTTTTTCCCTCCCGCCCGTTCCGATCACCGGCTGTTCGGAAATACATCCATCCAACAATCTGCAGTACTCTTGGGCTGAAGTGAGTATACTCTCTGTGCACACACTCGTCGTCGTCGTCGATTTCCTCTCTTGTTTTCAATTCCTGTGTGGATTGTACACAAATGAAATTGGCACTGCAACTGAAACTGCAACTGCAGTAAAATTCGCAATCAGTGCAGTACAGAGGGTTCAAGTAGTTTTCCCTTTGGAAGGTGTATTGTAGGAAATACAGGCAATTTGAGTGATCGTGAAATTTGATAGTATTGATAATAAGTTTGCCACAATAATTTCATGATTTTTTTTTAATCTTCCTCATAACGCGAAAAAATTTCATTGGTTTTGCCATCCTCACTGAGGTAAGGCTATAATCCTGCTCTAAAAATGATTTTTTCACAGAAAGCTCGTAGACCCACATTCATGTATATTTGTCGACTCAGAATAGAAAACTGAACAAATATCTGTGGGTGTGTATAAACAAAATTCTCTATGAACCGATTATGGTCAAACCAATTGCATTCGATTCGGTTTAAGTTCACATACGTACCTATTGTTTTTTTTTTCTAAAGTTTCGAAAAGTTGTTCAAAAGTTATGTATAAAAATGTGATTTTGTTTATATCCGGATGTTAGATAAGTGACCGGAAATCGACTCAAATACCATCATGTTAGAACACCTTTCCAACAAGTCCAAAACATTGAAGATCTGGCAACAGTGTCTCAAGTTATGACCACTTGAAAGATATTTATGTACTTTTCTGAAGCCGGATCTCACTTAAATGTATTTAAACAATGTCCGGATCCATCATCCGACCCATCGTTGGTTAGGTAATCAAGAGACCTTTCCAACGAGTTTAAAACATTGAGAATCTGGCAACCCTGTCTCAAGTTATGGCCACTTAAGTGATATTTTTGTACTTTTTTATTGCGGATTTGAAGAAAAACTAGTTTAAATTTTTGTACAAACCAATCGAATCACCAATTGTTGGTAAAGAGTGAGGAAGGCACCAAACACATAGGTGGATTAAGTTTGTTTTCTTTAGTATTCATGTTGTACAACATTTTTTTGGATGAGCTCAAGTTTTTTTTAAAAATATAACGAAATCATATATTTTTTGGCAAGACATTCCAAGGAATAATTTTGAAACGGGGAGTTACAGCCTTTCCCATGTAAATTTGCTAAATAAAAAAAGGTCATTTCATTAGGACAATAAATTTCACTTGAATGTTATTTTTGTATTGAGTTACACACAAAAAGTTTAATTTCAAATTATTAAAATTGATTGGCAAACCATTAATTTATGAATACTTTTTTTAATATTATTATTTTTCAAAGATTTCTTCACTTCTGACATTTAATGTTATTTGAATCACTGTTTAATATTGTTAAGGTAGCAAAATATATTTTAGTGTTATGTAGTTGTAAAATTGATATTCAAAAAATCTAGTTGATCAATTCTCTTGCTTTCCTTAATTTTAAATACCGAAACATTTAAACATTGGAATTTAGAAATATTTTTTCATAACTGAACGAGGATAGACATATTTTCAATTCCATAAAAAGAAGAAAAAAATATTTAAAAAACAGCCACAAAATGGCTGTAGATCAAAAACGGTGCACTTTATCATAATTTCCAGCTCCATTTTGATAGCAAATTTAAATCAACATCTTTAAAAAATGTAAACATTTAAACGATAAAAAGTGTTTTTAAATGCATTTACCCTGGTTCAGTTGTTTTGAAATCATTAGTTAAAAAGGTAAAATATGACGAAAACAAAAAATTTAGCGAAAAAAACTTTTTGCGTTATTATACATTGAAATTTTTCAAAAATTCGAAAGCTTTTTAAATAAACCCAAACATCCTTAAAATGATTCTAAACGCAGAGCAATTCATTTTAAATTGATTTCAGACAATTGTATTTGAGTTTCTATTCAAATTTTGTTTTTTTTTTAAATTTTTTTTACCCTCGATTTTTTGAGCCAATTTTGAAGGGGGAAGGGGGGTGACCAAAACTTTCAAAAATATTCAATAAAACATTATGATTAGTACTTTTCAGAAAAAAGCACACGTGAAAAAATCCCATATTAGCATAGCATATTAGAATTTGCCATACAGAAAAGCTGTGAAAATATCGGAAAATATATATCATGGGAAACGATTTGGAGAACGGATATGGCGTCGTTGGCGTAGTTTTAGGTTGTTATTAGGACTACCAGAAAAAAATGACACTCGGAAATAAAAAAAATAAAAATAAAAGTTATTTATCTTTTTAAAATGTCAGTCGTGATTTCAAAACTCCGAAAATATTTTTTTTGAACTGTTGAGAAAATTTTGTACATTTAGTTGTCTTAATATTTTAGACAGTTGAAATCAGAATAAATTAAAAAAAAACCATCGATTTCAAAATAGGGAAATTCTCCGCCAACACACACAGCAGTTGCCCCGACCCCTCTTCAATTTGCGTGAAACTTTGTCCTAAGGGGTAACTTTTGTCCCTGATCACGAATCCGAGGTCCATTTTTTGATATCTCGTGACGGAGGGGCGGTACGACCCCTTCCATTTTTGAACATGCGAAAAAAGAGGTGTTTTTCAATAATTTGCAGCCTGAAACGGTGATGAGATAGAAATTTGGTGTCAAAAGGACTATTATGTAAAATTAGACGCCCGATTTGATGGCGTACTCAGAATTCCGAAAAAAACGTATTTTCATCGAAAAAAACACTAAAAGAGTTTTTAAAATTCTCCCATTTTCCGTTACTCGACTGTAAAGATTTTTGGAACATGTCATTTTATGGGAAATTTAATTTACTTTTCGAATCTACATTGACCCAGAAGGGTCATTTTTTCATTTAGAACAAAATTTTTCATTTTTAAATTTCGTGTTTTTTCTAACTTTGCAGGGTTATTTTTTAGAGTGTAACAATGTTCTACAAAGTTGGAGAGCAGACAATTACAAAAATTTTGATATATAGACATAAGGGGTTTGCTTATAAACATCACAAGTTATCGCGATTTTACGAAAAAAAGTTTTGAAAAAGTTGGTCGTCATCGATCATGGCCGTTCATGGTCACCCGCGACAGACACGGACGACAAAACAAAGAGAAACGCAAAAAGTAAGTTTTTCAAAACTTTTTTTCGTAAAATCGCTATAACTTGTGATGTTTATAAGCAAACCCCTTATGTCTATATATCAAAATTTTGTAATTGTCTGCTCTACAACTTTGTAAAACATTGTTACACTCTAAAAACTAACCCTGCAAAGTTAGAAAAAACACGAAATTTTAAAATGAAAAATTTTGTTCTAAGTGAAAAAATGACCTTTCTGGGTCAATGTTGATTCGAAAAGTACATTAAATTTCCCATAATATGGCATGTTCCAAAATTTTTTACAGTTGAGTAACGGAAAATGGGAGAATTTTTAAAACTTTTTTAGTGTTTTTTTCGATGAAAAATACTTTTTTTTTTTTTTTTTTTTTTTTTTTTTTTTTTTTTTTTTTTTTTTTCACCTCCGTGTACGCACGAGAGCAAGCAGCAGTCAAGTGCTCAGTGCTCCATCGTTTTTTCGATTTTTTTCGCCGTAGTTTACCGTGATTAGCCGCGAGTTTGCTCCACCAGCATGCCAAGGGCCGGCCGTGGCGTGGCAGTTCGAGTGCGGCCTCGAAAAACCCGCGAAGTTCGTCTACCGGCCGTGTGCAAAAAGGTAAACAAACCAACGCCGTGTCGACCGCCATCGCGCAGGGGAGAGTGAGCGCAGAAGGAATCGACAAAAAGTTACTACATCCCGGATATGTTCCAAGATCACCAGTGCGAACCCGTTCAGGTACTTCCGGTGCCACGACCAGTGGCACATCGACATCCGCCAACATTCCCATCAGGAACGAGTTCCAGATGCTGAGCGACGACGAAGAAAACAACACCGACGGTAGCAGCACTACCGACGACGACGACGATGATGGTCGTGCACGGAAAAAAGTGCCGACGTCAAAAAAGAACAATTCTCCAACGGAACGAAGACCACCTCCAATTTTTGTTTTGGACACGTTGGCGGACGATGTTGACGAGTTGCTGGAAGGCCTCGGATATTGTCTGAAAATCGGTAAGTCGGCAGTGCAAGTGATCACACTGAACAGAAAAGATTTCGACCTGGTGCTTGAAGAACTGAAGCGTAGCAACTTCAACTTCTACTCATACGACCCAGAGAAGCCCCCTGTTAAGGTCGTCTTGCAGGGTTACCAAGACCGTCCGATCGCCGACCTGAAGCGACACCTCTCGAACGCCGGAATAAAGCCACGGGAGATAAAAGTGCTCTCGCGAAAGACAACAGTCACGGGTACGCATACCCTGTACCTGTTGTACTTCGACCGCGGCACTGTCAAGATCCAAGATCTGCGGCGGACTAAGACGTTGGACGGTTTTTGGGTAAACTGGCGGTTTTACGCCAAGAACCCGACGGACGTAGCGCAATGCCACCGTTGCCAGAAATTCGGCCACGGCTCGCGGCACTGCAACCTTCGGCCCCGCTGCGTGAAGTGCGGTGAGCCACACCTCTCGGAGGCGTGCGCACTGCCACGAAAGGCGGACTTGGGGGAAAACGCAGAACAAACTAAGCCGCGCGTAAAGTGCGCGAACTGTGACGGCAACCATACCGGCAATTACCGCGGATGCGTCGCGCGCAAGGCCTACCTCGAGGAGCAGGAAAAGAGGAAGAAGAAAGCAGCAGCGTCCCACTCTCCTCAGCGAAGTACGAACGCAACCGTTCCTGCAGTTGGACAGCGTACGATTCCAGCGGACAACCCAGCGATCCCTCCTGGATGGGGGCGGTCGTTTGCAAGCGTGGTCGCTGCCGGTAGCGGCGATGCGGCCCAGCAAGGAGTCACCGGGGAAGATCTCTTTACCCTGCCGGAGTTCTTTGCTCTCGCGGGGGAGATGATGACGCGGTTTCGGAGCTGCCGTAACAAGGCGGAGCAATTTTTGGCCCTCGGGGAGCTGATGATCAAGCACATCTATAATTGATTATTTTTGTCTGTGATCTAGTTTTAAGCTTTCTCTCTATCTATCCTTTTCCCATTGCACTTTCTGTAAGTTTTTTGAAAACTTTTTCTTACTCTTGTCTATTCCATAGTTATAAGTAATAATTTTTCGATTGAATAACGATGTAAAACACAGCTGAAAGGAACACCAAAACTCTGTTGTGTACCTAAATGAACTCATTGTAACTTGATTATTCACAAATAAAACCGAATTGAATTGAAAAAAATACGTTTTTTCGGAATTCTGAGTACGCCATCAAATCGGGCGTCTAATTTTACATAAAAGTCCCTTTGACACCAAATTTCTATCTCATCACCGTTTCAGGCTGCAAATTATTGTAAAACACCTCTTTTTTCGCATGTTCAAAAATGGAAAGGGTCGTACCGCCCCTCCGTCACGAGATATCAAAAAATGGACCTCGGATTCGTGATCAGGGACAAAAGTTACCTCTTAGGACAAAGTTTCACGCAAATCGAAGAGGGTGTCGTGGCAACTTTTCCGGATTTCGTGTGAGTTGGTAGAGAATTACCCAGCTTTTTTTAAAATACATATAAATTTCAGTAAAAATTGTTAAAAAGTCAGAATTTTGCTTGAAATTCGTTGAACAAATATCAATTTACATTAAATTTTAAACCGAATTCGAAGCACGTATTGATGGTTTTAATATTTTATAAGAAATTTGTTCTACTGAAAATGCCTATAAATTTGAAGATGTTTCAAAAACCCATAACATTTAATATTTACAAAATTATTTTACTTTCTCCTAGTGGAAAATTGTCCAAAGAATCCAAAAATGCGTTCCATTTTCTGATTCGAAATCATGTTCAGTGAGAAAATCATGACACTTTGAGAATATTAAAATAATGCTATTCATCAACATTTTCTTAATTATAGTTAACTAACTATTTAAACTTTTCAAAATTTTATGAAAACTTCTTCTTGAAGTACTTTGAACACTTCTCTACCATGGTCAGTATGATTCCATAACATTCCTTAAGTATTTAATTTGTACTCTTCATTTTGCGGAAAAAATCAAACCAATCAATTGTGGTTTGAATTTAAATACAAAATTTGGGATTTTTATCTCATGTAATATTTTTTATCCAAAAAGTTGATTTAATCGAAAATAACAATAAAATGATTTCTTGTCTAATACTTATTGAAAACTAATAAAAAAATAAACTCGTAGCGATTTAACTCGGACAAACAATAAATAAGCATGGAAGCCAGTGGTGTTTTTTTAAATTTCGCATTTTAAAATCAGTTTCGTTATTATTTTCCTACACAATTTGGGATTTTTTTTATATATAAAAAAACACTTTTTAGAAATAACATCCTAAAGTTTTTGTTTAGGTACTAGTTTCTGGTAAAACATGTCAGGACATCAAGAAGTAAAAAACTACAATGTTTCTCTCAATAAAATACAAAAGGCAAGTTTATTTTTAAATAACATGTTTTGGTATTGTTGTGGTCTTCCACATACAAGATTTTGGTATGATTTCATGGTATTTTACCATCTATTACTGGGTAACCAAGGGCAAATTTTAGTCGCTGTTTTTTGCTCGAGTAATACAAAAATTTGATATTCCCGTGTTATTTACCTCTGCTCGAGTGAACTTAGAAATGAATAGACTTATAACTCATGATTTGAAATCATTGCTTATTCTGATTGTTT